>NW_027187374.1:11904750-11905231 GCF_028583685.1 Petaurus breviceps papuanus | reverse complement strand
GTATCTTAATAAATTTTCTAGTTTATTCCCCCATATGGCAAGCATGATGTATTTTGTGATGGATAATTATATCAGCATATCTGTAATCTCCATAGGCATTGTGAATATGGCATTGCTGATACACCATCTAATATCACAATGCCCTCTTAAGTAGACCCTCATGAAAACTCAGCAGGAATTCCAATGTTGGTTTGGCACTGACTTCTTTTGTTTCCTTGTATAGTGTCTAGAGCATCAACAAGCTCTAGTTGCTTATGCTATATGCTAGTTTTTAGTGAGAAGTTTATTTGGACAGTTCATCTTTCCCTTCTTCTACAACTTACCACTTTCTTAATTTTTTTGTCTCTTACTTGATTCTACATAATCCAGGGAAGAATTGCCTTATATGGGAAAAATTATATGTGCCCTTCCCAAGAATCACTGATTTTTTTGAGATGATTGTTCAGGCTCCAACAAGAATTCTGACAATTCTCAGATGAAA
>NW_027187374.1:11828972-11904350 GCF_028583685.1 Petaurus breviceps papuanus | reverse complement strand
TTTCATCTGAGAGCTTAATTTATTGAAACTTTGACAGGCCTTTCTTGACCAATAAGATGGGTACAAATACTCATTCTCACATTTAGGAGCGACAAGAGCAGCCCATTTACATTGACTACTGGCACGACACCATTGTTGCTTCTAATTCTTTTCCCACTAGATCTCAACTTCTCCGCATTTGAGAATTCTGGAAAAAGTGGGAAAAGAAGAGAGATGAGATGCACAGAAATGGTGGAGTACTTTGTGTCTCTTCTTGTTGTTGTCTCACATTTTACAGATAAGGAAACTGAGGCAAAAAGAGTTCGGGACTTGCCTATGAGCGAACAGTTAGTAATTGCCCAAGGTCAAATTTGAAGTCACGGAGATGAATCTTCCTGTTTCCAAGCTCAGGGCTCTATTAGTCTATTTTACTAATCACTTAACTGTCCTTCATGTCTACAGACCCAAGAAGCATTGATTATTAGATCATTGTTCATGCTCCAAGTGTTCTGACAATTCTCAGGCAAAACTGTTCCATGTGGCATATAATTTATGTATATCTCCATTCCTGCAGATACAGCTTCTCCTTAGAACAATTTTCGAGGGGTCATAGAAGAGATCCCTTTCAGCTGAGAGCTGAATTAACTGAAGTTTTGACTGGTCTTCCTTGACCAAGAAGATGGATACACATACTTATTCTCACATTTAGGTGTGACATGGGCAGCCAATTTACATTGAATACTGTAATGACAGGATGGTTGCCCCCAATTCTTTCCTTCTCAGTCTAATCCTTTCCACTTTTGAAAATTTTTGAAAAAACTGGTGAAAGAAGAGAGATGAGATGCACAGAAATGGGGGCACACTTCACATTTATTGTTGATGTTATTCATTAATTTCAGTTCTGAATGAGTCTTCGTGACCCACTTGAGAAATTCCTGGGAAGGATATTGGAGTCATTTGCCATTTCCTTCTCCAACTCATTTTACGGATGAGGGAGCTGAGAAAAAAAGGGTTCTGGGACTTGCTCAGGGTCACAGAGCTAGTAAGGTTCGATTTGAAATCATGGAGATGAGTCTTCCTGATTCCAAGCTGTGTATTCTATCTACCAGTCAGATAGCTGCCCTTCGTGTCTATAGATCCAATCAGTTCTCATCTTTTACTTAAAGTTGTATAACATTTTTTCACATGGAGTCTTTTTTTTCTGTTTTGAATCAACCATGGACTCTCAAAAGAAGCCTATGTTGTATGGTGCAGTAATGCATCCACTCCATTGTAATTTTTCTGTACTAGACTTTGTAACAGTTAAAGTATTTGAACATTTGATCCAGTCTGCTCTAGGAAACTCAGTTACTTATCTTCCAGAACTGGGGAACAAGTTGCAATTTTCAGAGTGCATTTGGAAGTCCACAGGTAGAGTGGGTAACAATTTCCAATGGGAGAAGTTTGGTGTTGACTAGTGCTTTGAAATTCTTCTACTTGGTTCAATCTGATATCAAATACCCTTTTAGAAAGATCCTCATTAAAACCCAGCAGGATTTCCAATGTAGGATTGGCATTGACTTCTCTGGTTTCCTCCTATTGTGTCTAGAGCTTCAATGTTTTCTACTTCTTTATACTATATAATAATTTTTTAGTTAGGTTATTCACACAAATTCATCTTTGCCTTCTTCTACAAGTTATCACATTGTTAATTTTTCTGTCTCTTGCTCAACTTTATTGCAATATACATCTAAGAAAGAATTACCTTACATGGGGCAAGTTTTCCCAGAGAATGTGCCCTTCCTAAGAATCACTGATTTTTCATCATTATTCATGCTCCAACAAGAAGTCTGACAATTCTCAGGCAAGAGTGTTCCATGTGGTGGGTAGATTTTAGGCATATCTCTATTGTTGCAAGTAAGACTTCTCAGAATATGTTTTGAGGAGTCAGAGGAGAGGTCTATTTCAGCTGAGAGTTCAATTTATTGAGACTTTAACTGGCTTTCCTCAACCAACAAGTACTCAATGCTCACATTTAGGAGCAATGGGAAGTCTCTTTACACTGAGTACTGGAATAACATGATTGTTACCTCCAATTCTCTTCCTACTAGGTCTAACCTTTTCTATATTTGAGAGCTGTGGAAAATGTCATGAAAAAAAGATAAGAGGCATATTTCATATGGCAGTATATTTCATATCTATTGTTCTTGTTCAATTCTTTTGGTCTTGACTGAGTCTTCATGACCCACTTGGGGTTTTCTTGGCAAACATACTACAATGGTTTATCATTCCTTCTTCAACTCATTTTACAGATAAGGATACTGAGACAAAAAGGGTTCAGGGACTTGACTATGGTCATATGGCTAGTAATTGCCTGATGTTGAAATTGGAGCTGGTTCATGCTTATAGACCTGAGAATCATTATTAGTTCATTGTTCATGTCCAACAAGAATTCTGATAATTCTCAGGCAAGCATTTTCTATGTGGTGCATTTGAGATATATCTCCATTCATTCAGGGAAGGCTTCCTCTTAGAACAGGGGTGGGGAACCTGTGGCCTCAAGGCCACATGTGGCCCTCTAGGTCCTCAAGTGTGACCTTTTGACTGAATCCAACGGATTCCGCTACACTTGAGGGACTCAAAACCACAGGTTCCCCACCCCTGTCTTAGAACATTTCTTTGGAGGTGGGATGGAGGGATCCACTTCAGCAGAGCTGAATGTTTTGAGAGTTTGACTGGTTTTCCTTGACCAACAAGATGAATGTAAGTACTCATGTACACATTTAGGAATGATAAAGGCAGTCTATTTAGATTGAATACTGGAATGACAGGACGTTTGTTGGTCTTAACCTCTCTACCTTTGATAATTCTGGGAAAAGTGGTGAGAGAGGAGATGCAGACAAACAGCTGTCCACTTCATGCCTACTGTTTTTGTTCATGTTTCTTTTCTGATCCACCCTTCCTGACCCCTTTTAGGGTTTTCTTGGCAAAGACGCTAAAGTGGTTAGCCATTTCGTTCTTTTTACAGATGAGAAAACTGAGGGGAAAAGGACTGGCCTAGTTTCAAACAGGAATTTTCTGAGTTTGGGTTTGTAGTTAGGAAGATGAGTCTTACTGATCCTGAGCAGTGTGTTCTATTAACTAGACGCCTGGCTGGTTAGTAGATGATGGTCCATACTCCAAGAGTTCTGACAGTTCAACCTGTTATTTTCAAAGCTGTCCTGCTTGTCTGTTTCCCTCTGAACTGACAAATTTTTACTTTTGGGGGGGAAGGGGTGGAGGGTTGAGTTGTATGTGAAGCTGAATTACAAATCCAACCCAAAATACCTGATAAAGACTGTATGCGACAAATGACTCCCGCCCCCCAAGGGGTGTAAGCCCATTTAGTCCCTTCGCCCCCCCCCCCCCCCCCCCCAATAACCACGAACCGCCCCCCCCTCCAACCCCCCCTCCCCGCCCCCGTCTTAGAGGCCCTCACTAAGCAGTCTTCCTTCTTCTTCCGTTTCTTCCCAAGTCACTTTTTGTCCTATTTTTCCACTAGGTTTTCTTTCTGGACCTTTTCTATTTCCGGATTCTCTTTATTCCCTTCCCCACACTTCTCTCCTCCCGCCTTCCCCGCCTTCTCGGCCCTTCCTTCCTTCCAGTAATTTCCTCTCCCTCTCCTCCCCATCTTTCCCCTCCCCCTCCCCGCCTTCCCGACTGGGTTGGGGGGAGGGGAAAGGAAGGGAACAAGGTCCCTCCCCTTGAAGTCGCCCGAGCCTCGTCCCCGGAAGTGGTAATGCTCCGGGGACATTGCCGGAAGTGGCCAAGGCCGGGAGCCCGCCGCTCTGTAGGCGGCGGCAGTTGTGGGGCTGTGCTGTTGGGCCCTGGGCGGTGGTGCGGTGAGGGCCGGAGGAAGAGGAAGAGGAGGAGGAGGGGCAGCAGCCCCGGGCGAGCGAGGCCTGGGCCCTGCCCATGGAGAGCGGCGGGGCGAGCCGTGGCTGGTGAAGCTGGACGCTCATGGAGCCTCCGGAGGAGCCGCTCCGACCTGTGATCTACACCATGGAGAATAAACCCATCGTCACCTGTGAGTGACCCCGGCCCGCGGCCTACCCCGGCCCGCGGCCTACCCAGGCTGGGTGCGGGCTGAGGACTCCGAGACTACGGCTGCGGCTGCTGCTTGGTAGCGACCCAGGCGGGGCGGGGGGGGGAGGGCGGGGGGGGGCGGCATTCCCGGAAGTTGTCTGCTCTCGCCTTGCCCCCAAGAATCTGCACCCTGGTCTGCGTCTCTGCTTGGAGGGCTGGGAGGGAACAGGGGTCTCCTGACACTAAATCGCCTCCCCTAACCCGGCCCTCTCCGGGAACCGTTCGCCTGCTGCAGCCACAGGTCGGATTGCATGTACCTGGCATCTAGAGAGGGAACTGTTGAGCACCCCGGTATTCATTCCCGGACTTTGGGCCTAATTTTGGGGCTACGAGGAGAGTCGGATGTCTAAAGATGTTTTTGAAAGAAGGTAGTGTGAGCCTTGGTCTAGGTCACCGACCCTGTTTTCTCAGGAGCTTGTTAAGAGAGTCCTTTTGTAGGGAAATAAAATGTACTATTACATATCTCCGTGCCCAAGTGCATTTACAACTTTTTGAAGGAGCCCTCGATTTGCAGAGGGTATAAAGACTTCCCCAGAGATTAAGTGTCTAAGAGGCAGTTGATCCAAGGTTAAAAATAGAAGGTAAAGAATGAGAATTATCACCTCAATTGGTTTATAAACATCGCTTTTCTTCACGCCAAAAGGAAGCCAAGCTTTCCTTGCTTACTACATTTGTTTGTATAGAATACCTGTAATGATTTTACAAAAAGTTCAGGAATTTTGGAATTACTGTATCAGGAAAACTCTTTATCGTGGTATAGGAAGAGAATAGAAGCACAGAAGTAAGGGATTTATTTGGGATTAGTGGTTTCATTTTATGTAGAATAAAACTCATGCACAGGAGTAGATTTAAATGCTTTAAAAACACTGACTTGAGCTTTTAGCGCAGTGCTAGACAGTATTCTTATGAATGTCTCATACTTCCCTCCAAGATCCTTCTCTCCCCTCTTCCCTTGTTCCAGTCTTTTCTTTTGAATGTAATTTCTATACTGTGATCTTTATAAGTGTATTTGAGTGTGTAATTGTGCTCAGTCTTTATCCATGATTGCCAGTACACTTTGGTCCTTCTTGATTGTATACTCTCATGCACCTCTCTGATATGATAATTATTTCCTTCTTTTCTTCCCCAGTATAGTCCCCTGTCCTTCCCATTTTTGTCTTCTAAGACTGCCAACATAGAACAAAGTTTATTTTTTTTTTTTTACTTAACCTCTTGTCTTCCCTATGTCTGTAGAGGGCAATACCATCCCCATAGACCCTCAGACTCATGTAGGTGTAAATCCTCGATTCCTCATTGTTTTCATCCCCACGTCATGTGTGTTGCTAGGTTTCCGTTTTTGCAACATCTCCAATAAGCCCCCTTCTTTCTGACACTGCCACCACTCCAGGGTGGGCCCTCATCACCTCACTCCTAGCCTATTGAAATAGCCTGCCTCAATTCTCTGCTTCAATCCATCCTCCATTCTCCAACCAAAGTGATTTTTGTAAAGCACAGGTCTAACTATGTCACTCCGCCATACTCAGTAAACTCCAGTGATACCCTATAGCCTCCAGGATCAAATACAGATTCTCTGGTAGTCAAAGCTCTTTGTTACCTAGCCCCCTCCCATTCCACTCTTACTACACCTGACTTCCTGCCACATCCGTCCTCTTTGATCCAGTGACACTGGCTTTCATGCTGTTCCATGAACAAGACATCCAATAACATCTTCTAACAACATCTCTTGGTGCCTGGTGTTTTCTCTGGCCGTCCCCCATATCTGGAATACTCTACCCCCTTGTCTACTGGCTTCCTTTCAGTTCCATCTAAAATCTCATCTGCAACAGGAAGCCTTTCCCAACCCTCTTAATTTTAGTGCCTTCTTTTTGTTAATTCCTATGTATCCTGTAGAGAGATTGTTGTATGTATTTGTTTGCTTATTGTCTTCCCGGTTAGATAGTGAGCTCCTTGAGAGCCAGGACTGTCATTTGTCCTTTTTTGTATTTCCTTTGCTTAACCCTGTGCTTGGTGCTTTGTAGGCAATTAATAAATATTTTATTGACTTGATAACTCATTAAGTCATTATTTTCTCTTTGACTCATTCTACTTTTCTGTTCCTGGGTGTTTTTCTACTGTCTGTAGGTGTTGATTTTCCTTGCCTTTTTTTTTTTTTATCACTAGCTAGTCTATTTTATATCTTTTGCTTCAGTTCTTTGTAAATCATTGTGGCTAGGACATTTTTTCTTTGAGGCTTTACCTGAATTTGTGGGTTTGCTATGTTTCTCAGGGTTTATTCTCTGGTTATCTCTCAAACCAAGATATTTTCTCATTGTATTCAGCTTTCCTTGTTTCTCTCATCTCTTGTGGGGAGAGGGAAGCAGGTGAGAGGTGTGCAGAATGTTCTTGAGTCAGGCTTTGCAACTAATGACTTGGACAGGACCGACCAGGTCTTCAATATGGTAGCCAAGACTAGGTTCTTCTTTCAAAGGACTTTTGGACTGCTTTCGTCCTAGGCACCGCTTTAAGACTGCCTCTCACCACAGGGCTCTAGGACCTCCCCTTGTTTTAGGTTTTTCCTGGGTCTTACCCGGATGCCCTTAGGCTCAGGGGCTCTTCTCATGCCACAGGCATGGAGATCCCTTGGACTGGTTTTTGCCAAGGGCTATTCTTTTGCCACTATTGGACTACTGCTCATTTGGGACACTACCTGGAACTCCCCAGAGCTGCTTCTTAATACCGGTACTAAGCTTCTATAGTCATAAACTTTGGGAGTGCCTCTGGCTTGTCATTGCCTAGGTCCTTTCTTTCACCCCCAGCCTGGAGCTGCTGGTTGGTGCTTTCTGAGGCTGGCCTGCACTCTTGCTTTCTATCTCTGTGTCTTTTAATGTCTCAACAGGATAAGGGTGTGTGACTTTTCTTTCTGTGGATCCATGGGCTAATGATGGAATCTAAAAGTAATCATTCTTTCTTTTTAGACCGGTATATTTCTAAGCTCTGCTGGCATACCGTATTTTGGGGAATCTGGGCTCTTACTATCCTAGTACCCAGCTATCTTCCCCATAGGTCGTACCCCATTTTTGCCGTGTAAAACACTTCCAGTTTGACATCTTACATTAGAATTTAATAAGTGGATATACTATACTATTCTCATTACTTTTTTAGGTGACTTTGCTTTAATTTGCTGAGCAATTAAATTCTGCCAAATCATTCAGAAACTCATAGTGGTCAGTAAAACCAAATTCATAAAATGAAATTTTGCCTTTTTTCTTAAAAATCTTTTCCTCACCTTTTTCTGAGACAGTTCCTCTTTTTCAAATTGGAGAGAAAATTTAAGAGAGCAATACTTGTACGGTGGGATCTTTAACACCATATTAGGCTGGGCTACTGGAAATTAATTACAAAATAGCTTTAGATTGCCTTTTTTCCCCTCCACTTTTTTGAGAAAAACTTTTAGACTGACTTCAGTACGTTTAAGGACTGAGCACTTTTTCTTCCTGAAAAGATACCAGCACAGACTCATAGAAGACAGAACATTTTAATTGCAAGCAGTCATTCACTCAAAATCACAAATCCATTTGAGTACCCTCAATCTAGATTAAAGGATCCTTTAGGAAAAAAAAAATTTTAGCCAGTTCATTTTCTCTTAGAATTTGTGCATTTCTTTTTTCTGTTGGGTGAGATATAAATGCTGGCTTGTCCTGACGCTTAATCTTTTTATACATTCTGTTTTTCATTTTGAGGTACCCCTAACATTCCCCAGATTGGACACTCAGTATTGATCTTAGCTCTGTGGTGGAGAATCTTTCTTCAAAGCTCAATGATTCACAGGAACTTGATTTCAGCTCTATCCCTCCAACATGGAACCTGGTGGTTTTTTTCTGGACATAGAGGCATTTTAATCACCATTTCTCATTCGTGGAAAAAAAAACTCTAGCCTCAAATCTGTTTCACAGAATCCCTTTATTCCCTTAAGATGTATCTCAAGGACATTCTCTAGAAAGCCTTTCCTGATTCCTGCAGCTGCTAGTGTCCCCCCTCACAAACTACTTTGTGTTTAATTATTTTGTATTTATGATGTATATGTAATGTTACATATATATGTAAAATATGTGCTTTTCTGTCATTAAAATGTAAACTCCTTTTGAGTAGGGTTTGTTTCATCTTTGGACTTTTATTCCATGTGAATATAATAGAGTATCGTTCAATAGGAAGAAGGTGAATGCAAGAAATTCAGAGAAACATGGGAAATTTGTAGAAACTGATGAGAACTGAAATAGAACTAAAATAGCTACATATAAAAGGATCACAACAATGTAAAAAAAATCTTTAAAAGAAAATCAAACAGTAATTGAAAAACCAATAATGGTCCCAGAAAAAAGTTAGGGAAACATACCTCCCTCTTCTTGGCCGAGGTGGGGACTTCTGGAGCTAAATGTAAAATACTTTGTGAGATGAATTCACTGTGCCTGGTGTTTGAGGCTACAAAGGAAGTGTCAAATGGAGGTAACAATTATGTACATATAGAAATATATGCAGCATAAAGATAACATAAATACAAATCCATACAAGGTAATTTGGAGAGAGGAACTCCAGCAGTTAGGAGGAGTTAGAAATCAGGAAGGTTTTCATGCAGAAAATGATGCTTTATTTCGAACAGAGGGACTACAAGGTGGCTATAAGGAGGGAGTGAATTCCAGGTATGAGGTATGGCCAGAGAAAAGGCACAGAAGAGTGTGAAATGGCATGATTTGAGTGAGGAACAAAGGGAGGGGCCAGTTTGACTGAGTTTCAGAGTATAGGTGGGGGAATATTGTTTAAGGAAGTGAGAAAGATATGTTGGAGACAGGTATGGGATTTTAAAAGCATATAGGAGTTTTTCTTTTATCCTGGAGGCAAAAGAGATGTTTCTGTGGGAGAGTCACATGGTCAGATCTGAGGGTAAGGTACTTTTGCAACAGTATAAAGGATTGATTGGAGTTGGGAGAAATTTGAGGCAAGGAGACTGGGTAGGAGTAAGTATCTAGGTAAGAGATGAAAAAAAAAAGGCCTGAAGCAAGGTAGTAGCTTGGTGGAGAGGTTTGATTGAAAGGTGTTCTGGAAAAAAAAAGTTAAAAAAAAAGAAAGGTGTTCTGAAGATAGAAATAGCAAGTTTGTGCAACTGATTGGATATATAAGGCAAAGGAGAGTGAAGAGTTGAAGATAGCATGAAGGTTGTGAATTTGGGACAAACTAGAAAGATAGTGATGCCTTTGACAAAAATAGTGAAGTTTGAAAAGGGGAGGATTGCAAGAAGGGGTAGGAGTAGACAATGTGTTCAGTTTTAGATGAGTTGAATTTAAGATGTCTTTGGACTCCAGTTTGAAATGTCCAGTGGGCAACTGGTGATGGAGGACTGAAGCTCAGGGCTGAATAAATCTCTTTGAGTAACTTGCTTAGAGATAATATTCCTACTAGGGCTAGAAGGCCCCTTAGAAGAAATAGCTAAGGTAGAATTTGAACCAGCTCTTTCTGACTGCCAAGTTCACGGTCCACTCCTCTACACTAAGCTACTTGCTTGGTTCTTTGATGGGCTAGTGGCTGTGGCAGAGGCTCCCTAGCATAGGTGACAGCAGTGACTCTGGCTCTCCCATCCTATGGCCTCTTCTCTACTCCCAATATTCACCTTTGCTCCCAGAGACTAGAAGACCAGAAAGTCACTCCTCACCTTATCTTTGACACCTCCCTTCACCTTGCCCAGTCTCCCCCTCAACCCCACCTCCCACCCCCAGCCTACTTGGCTACTTGACACTCCTAGGCTCCCCCATCCCCCTCCCCGGCAATGACAACAGCTCTGACCTCCCCTAAGCAAATCTGGCACAATTGCTGACAGTCATCTAATCCCAGAGTGACTAGCTTCACCCTGGAAGTATGATTGGCCCCTTCAGGCCCTTTTTCTGATGAACTAATTCCTCCCAGATCCCCATTTTAAGGAAAGTACACAGGCTAGCTATGTACACTTTTCTGGGTCTCATTCCTGTCTCTCCAGACTTTGTCTACCATTCTTCTTAAGGTTCTCCTCCTCACCATTCCTTTTCAGCTTCCTTTAGTTTGTTGTTTTCTCCCATTATAATGTAAGCTCCTTGAGGGTAGGGACTGCTTTTTTCTCTGCAGTCACAGAAAATGCTGTTCTAAATGTTTTGAAGTATATGGGTTTTTTTTTTTTTTCTTATCCAAGGCTTCCTTGGATATGCAGTATTGGAGTCTCTGGTTCAAAGTATATGGACATTTTAGTTACTACATTTGTATAATTCCAAATTACTTTCCAAAATGGTTGTACCATTTCACTCTTTCACCTACAGTGTATTGGCATGCCTATCCTTCCACAGCCTCTCCAAAATTGAGTGGTGCCATTTTTTGTCATCTCTGTCAATTTGCAGGGTATTAAGTGAAGCTTCTCAAATACTTTTTATTTGCATTTCTCTTATTAGTGATTTGGAACATTTTTTTTTTTTTTACTGTGGTGGGAATACTTTAAAGTTCTTTTGAGAATAGTTTGTTCATATCCTTTGATCATTTATCTATTAGGGAATAGCTAGTAATCATATATATTTATTTATGTTTATTACTTGTTTATTTATCTTGGATACCAAACCCTTAGAAGAGAATTTTGATGCAAAGATTTTTTTCCCTTGTGACCCTTCTTGTTCCAGATGCATTAATGTTGTCTCTGGAGAAGCTTTTCTATTCTAAGTTCCTTCTACTGTACATAGTATTATGTTCCTTTACCTACTTTAATTTTTTTTTTTTTAAGGTGACCCTCTTCCCACTGGTTCTTTTACCTCACTCCCGATCCCCTCTTTTTGTGTCTCTCCCTTTCCAAAAAGGATTTCTCTCTCTTTATTATCCTTCTTCTTTTTCTTTTTACTCTAGATTCTCATTCTTTAATTGATGTCTTCTATAATAATCTGGTCTCTCTTTTTTTTCTGTATTCTTCATGCTGTCAAAGCTTCCAGGGTATCCATTTTAAGGTCTACCTTCTAGGTGCTTTCTGCTACTTCCTTGTAGGGCTCACTTCATGGATTCCCCTCATTGTACCTCATTTCTGGAGCAATGCCTATTAATAATAATAATAACAGCTAAAATTTATATAATGGTTACCATGTCAGGTACTGTGCTAAGTGCTACAGCCCTGGGAGGGAGGTGCTATTACCCTGTTTTAAAGATGAGGAAACAGAGGTTAAGTGATTTGCCTATGGTCACACAGCTAATAAGTGTCTGAAGCCAGAGTTGAACTCAGGTCTTCCTCACTCCAGGCTCACTCTATCCACAGGGCCACCTAGCACTGTTTCATGTTAAAACCTCTCCACTACCACATCCATGGTAGAGGAGCAGCATTTGCCTGGAAATCTCATCTTCGTGCTCTGCCATTTCTCTAGGCTCCAGCTGCCCTCGGAGGTTCTAACTCCCCCACTCACTCCTCTGTCCCAGGACAAAAAGACTTTTCAAACGCCATATCCTCCAGACCTCATCCAGTGTAAGGTCCTCATCTCTCTTCATCCCCCTTCTCTCTTCATTCATAACAACAGTTGTTAATGGAATCCTTCATACCTCTTTCCTTTCCCCCTCCTTTTCAGTCTTTCCCCTCTCCTCATCCACTTCCCTATGGGTTTTTCTCTTTCTGAGACTTCAGAAGTCATTTTCCCCCATTGCTAGTCATTGCTGGATCCCAGTGCATCACCTACTCCTCTCTATCCATCTATGCCTTTCTTGCCCTCTCCTCCCTTTTGTACCCTCCCATGTAGAGGTAGTCCCATCACAGAACCATTCACCTGTAGGCAGGGTGTTGTCAGGTTCTGTCCAATTGATGGACATCTACCTCCTCTCCCCTCTGATTGGAGGTTTGTAGGGCAGAGTACCAAATTCCTCTTAATTCCTTCCTTTATAGAGGGCAGAAACTGGACTCTGCTCACTCCACTTTTCATGTGCTGCTCTGCCTGGTCTCAACTCCAAAGAAGATACCCCTTGGTGGCCTTGCCCCCTCCCCCCTTTCCTGTTAACATTTGTATGTTGTCTCCCCCTTTAGATTGTGAGGTCCCTTGAGGTCAAGGACTTTCTTTTTATTCGTTGTATCCCCAGTACTTAGCACAATAACTGGCATGTAGTAGGTGCTTTGGAAATGTTGATTGGATTAGAAATTCACTTAATGGCACAAAAACTGATCTTTTATAGGTAAGATCATAGAGCTGTAGCTGAAAGGGACTTCAGACCATCTGGTCCAACTTTTTCATTGTATGGATGTGGAAACTGAGGCCTAGTGAGATTGTGCAATTTGGCAGTATTTGAAGTTGGGTCCTTTGACTCCAGAGCCTGTATTCGTGCATATATATGTGTTTAAATGTAAAATTTTCTCCCCTTTTTTTGCATGAATTTAACATCAAGGAAAAGGAAGAGAACAAGCATTTATTTAAGCACGTGCTATGTGCCAGGCATTTTGCTAAGCATTTTACAAATAGCATCCCAGCAATAATCAAATGTTTTCACATACAAAAGAGAAAAAAAGGAAATACTGAATCTGTTACATATAGCTTGACTTTTTTTTTTAAGTATATACTTAATCTACCACAGTGGTACCAGTACTATCTTCTTGTCTTTATGTCACCTTCTAAACTTCTTTCTATTTTTAAAAAAAGATTTCTTTGACAAGCTTCTATTTTTTTCCCGTGTCTAGTGCTATTCTCTCCTATTTTCCTCACAACAACAAGCTTTCCCTTGTAACAAAAGTGTAGTTAGGCAGTGAATAGAACACCAGCCCTGGAGTCAGGAGGACCTGAATTCAAATCTATCCTCAGACACTTGATACTTACTAGCTGTGTGACCTTGGGCAAGTCACTTAACCCCAATTGCCTTGCCTCCCCCCCTCCAAAAAAAAAAAATAAGTATAGTTAGGCATAGCACATTTCCTCATTATGCTTCTAGTGCATTCCCTCTCTCCTTATAGGTAAGAGGCTCTGCATTTATCTTAACTCTGTCCTTGAAGACAGTTGGGTTCTGAAAGAGATACTTGTCTCTTTTCCCTCTAGTAGAATGTTAGCATTTCAGATTGTTCAAATGTGTCTACTCTTCTAGTTTTTGCTTGTCTCCAGTATTTACATTTCAAAGATTCTCCCCAGCTCTGATCTTTAATCAGGAATGCTTAAAAATCTCTTTATAATCCCTCTAGGATTATACTCAGTTTTTCAGACTAGTTGGCTCCAGCCTTTTTTCTTTTGCCTTTTGAAACATCATATTCCAAAATTTCCCCTCTTTTTGAGTAGTTATAGCACAATCTTAATGTAAAGCAAACACTTGAACCCTCTTTTTCTGCATTTTGGCAGCTTTCATTACAGAAAGTGTTGTTTTATAGTTCTCCAAATTGGACTACCAACAGTTCGACTCCAGGTGAACTATCCCTACCTTCCTTGTATTAAGCCAACCTATTCCTAGTAATAATATTTTTAATATATTTCTGTTGCCTCTTTGATAATGTGCTATTCAAGGTTTTTTTGGTTTTGTTTTTTGTACCAATACTAATTAATGGTATTGGTTTATAATTTGTTTTATTACTCTTTGGTTTGGGTATCAGGACCATACTCATCTCATAGAAGACATTTGGTAAGGTACATTCTATTTTTAATAAACATAGTTTGAATTTACTTCAAATGTTTTGCCTACTCTAAACATGCTACCTTCCATTAACCTTGAAGACAAATAACAGGATCACTGGCACTTCAAAATCAGCATGTCCCAGACCTAGTAGTTCATATCTAACCTGCCCTTCCTTCTGACTTCACTGTTTCTAACTATGGTACCCACTCTCCCATATTCACAATCATGGCAGTATCTTGTCCCTTTCCCTCACCTTTCCTATCCATTCAGTTACCATACTTTGCTGATTTCACCTCAGTCTTTCAAATTCAACCCCTTCTCTCTTCCTTCTTTAACCACCCTAGTACAAAGACTTATTGCACTCTGGGATCATTGCAGTAGCAGTGGGCTTCCGGCTTTTCTTCTCCCAATTACAAACCATCTTTATTATCACTGTAAAAAATAATCTCAGGGTGGCTAGGTGGTGTAGTGAATAGAGTACCAGCCCTGGAGTCAGGAGGACCTGAGTTCAAATCCAACCTCAGACAATTAACACAAAAACTAGCTGTGTGACCTTGGGCAAGTCACTTAACCCCAATTGCCCTCCCCAAAAAAGAAAAAAAAAAATCTCTTTTTATGCATAGATATGGTTATGCTAATCCCATGCCCAGAAAGTGGTTCTCTTTACTAGCAAATAAAGTTCAAACCAATTTTCCCCCTTCTCTACTTCCCCCATGTAAGTTAGGCTGATTTTTTTCATAACCCCAAGAATTGATTGGTCTAGGGGTGTAAGGCCCCAACTATGTAGCAGTTGGTCCTGCTTTCCAGTGGCATCAGGCCATATTGCTTTGGCTTCTTTTTCATCTAAGGGCAAAAACAGCCATATCCAAGACTAAACAAGTAACCACACCATGCCCTGCTAGCCAGGTGCTTTTCCATATGGAGACAAGATGGGATTGTACATACCTCATGAGAGGTGATTTCTTGTTGAGGATTTTTTTTTTATATCATACATCATATGGTAAAGTAAACCTCTTTGTTAACTGCTAGACAATTTTCTTCTAATATTGGTCCTAAACTATTAGGAGTCAGGCATTCAAGGCTTTTCATAGTCTATCACAATCCTACCTTTATTAGCTAATTTCATAGTGCTTCCCTTCTTGTGTTTTATACTGTAGCCAAATTGAAATACTTGCCAGTCATCTTTGCCTTTGCTTAAATTGCTTCTTCTCCCTTGTGACCTGTTGAATACCTACCCACATCAAATGCTACCTCTTCCAAAAAAGTTTTATTCATTCCCTTCTCTTTGGTAATAGCTTTCTCTTTTACACTCCCTAGATTTCATAGCACTTTGCCTGTAACATATTTCCATGACATTGCATATTAAAGCTATCCATATTGACTTTTACACTAAAATGTAAATGACTTGAAGGAAGTAATGATGGGGTACCTGGGGTCTAGGTCAATTTGTGAAACCAACTTGTGAAACCAGTCTGTGAAATTGTAACTTCAATTTGTATTGTAAAATTGTTATCTGTAAAATTCCTTTCCCAACCTCCGACTCTGCCCCTTCCCCCTATCGGCACTAGGCCTAGGCAACACCTTGGGAATCCTTTGTTCTTACTTAATCCCTCATGTCTCCTCCGGCTTGGCCCAAATCTTATCTAAACTATCTATGCATTGAGGTCCCTTCCCTCAGGTCAGCCCAGACAATGGCAGCCTTACCCTTTAAAAGTAAAAGCATGTACCCCTCTCACTCACAGGTCCCCTAAAGGACTCTTGCCCACTGTAATGGCGTATTAATAAACTTTCTCAACTCTAACTCCAAGAAAGGCTGAGCTGAATTCTTTCCAGACGCCCTGTTGAACCTATCGGGATCCCGTTTCCCCCCCCCCAGCAGTAGCACTCTCGCCTAAATTTTGTTTCTGAACCACTGCCTAGTAGGTGGTTGAGTAAGGTTGTTTTATTTATTATAAAGGTTAGGACATCATCATTTCGTCTTCTAATCTGCCTTCCCTTCTGTCCCTATTGACACTGCTTACTTAGGCTTCCTCTCCTCAGTTACTGCTGCATTGTGCTAATGTACCCCTTCCTTTGTCTTGTTTATGTCAGGCTTACCTTCTTATTCTACAGTTCTTCATATTCTATACCTTTTATCAGGACCAGACTCTTCCTGACTTCCAAGTGATAATAACCTAATCATACAAACCTATCCAGTGTGAAAAGGTTAGAATTCCTTAGGGCTGCCTCTACAGGTGTTAGGCCATATGTTTAAACTTATTATCAAGGACCTTCTTGAAATAATTCCACATGATAATTCAGGTCACTGTACTTAAAGCCTTGTCCAAACTGAAATTCTTCTATATTTTCTCCAAATTCTTCTGGAATTAGGTCTCTTGACTTAACTTCAGTGCCTTACTTTTTTTTTTCCTATCAACTTGGAAGCAGATATGGAAGGGAATCCTAACTTCTCTGTAGTCCTAGAGTGAGTAGCTAGGTTTCAACACATTTCCATTAAGGAAAAAGGTCTAGAGAGATATATTAGTGGAAAGTATAGAGATGGAAGTGTATAGCTTCTACCACAGCTTCAAATTTTTGTGTATTTTTATCTATATGGTGTAGTGGAAAGCTCTTAAGTTTATATTATCTTTGATGAGTGACTGGTTCTGCCTGGGTCTTTTTTCCTTATTCTGTTAAGAGCGGGGCATTGTACTAGTTCATCTCTAGTTTCTTTCCTGAGTTTGACTTAATATGATTTTATCAATCTTGTTAGGCAGACAAGGTATAGAATTAGCCTGAATCTGCCAGATACCCTATTATACCGTATTAGCATAGTTAAGTAGACCTTACAAGTGTTAGTGTGGAATTTTTAGTCCAAAAGAGTCTTATTTTGTTATTACTAATGTTATAGCCGCATGTCTTAGTATAAAACCGTTGAAGATAATCTTATGTAATAGAATCAGACTATTTCTAAGTTGGAAATAGCCCAGGCTCTATTTAAATGACAGCTCCCTTTTGCAACATGCCCTAGAAGTGGTTATCCAACCTCTACTTGAAGATTTTTTAAAGTCAAATTTGCTGCCTGTATGAAAGCAGCCACTAAAAGTTATAATTGTTTTATTAATTTTTCCTTTATACTAAACTGAAATTTCTAGTTATTCCCTCCAGTGCCAAGTAAAATGTACCAAATTCCATTTTCTTTTGGCAAACTAATTATTCATTAAGTTGGATTTATACAGAAATTCTCGAATGGTTCGATAATAGTAAACCATTTAACATGATAAGTCTGTAAAACATATCTATGTGATGATCTCAATAGATGCAGGGGGGAAAAGACTTTGATAAAATATAGTACCCATTTATGGTAAGAATAACGAAAAATAAGATGTATTTTTCTTAGAACAAAATGCACAAGCCAGTGTTATACATAATGGTGAAACCTTAGAACCTCCCTTCCTTGAAATAATAGATCTAGGCTGCCTGCTCAGAACCTTATTTTGCAACATAATCCTGGGGGGGGGGAGGCTAGATTTAAACCTAATTCTTCCCTTACTTTTGAGTTCAGCACTGTATCCATCATACCATCTTGCCTCTAATCCACAAAAATAATCTGCATTTAAAAAAAATTTTTTTTGACTCAGGCCAGAACACAAATAGAGAAAAGAAACCAAAAAAAAATCATAAAATTAAATATTTGAATTTAAATACAAAGTAACAAAGAAAAAAGCATTTCATGCACATAGCAGAACATAAGAGAGGATTCAAAATATGTAAGAATAGATTTTTATTTCAAGAAAGCCTGTATGATAAATAATACACAAGTTTTGTTGAAAACTTGTCTATCTTATCTTTTACTTCCTTGTAAGTTTTCTTTTGTTCTCTGCTGTGTACTTTTTTTACTTTGTTCTGTTTTTTTAACCTCCCCCCAGGCTACAATTAAGTTTGAATGTGTTTCTCTATACCTCTGTACACATATACATTTATATATACATAGACATTTACTTTCCCAAATTCTAATCCTGATGTTTGTTTTTATGTTTCTGCATATCTCGTTTCCTCTCCCTCCTGTCTCCTCGGCTTTACTTCTTCGTCCTATTACTTGCTACCCTGTCCAAGGATCCCTCCCCATCCTCCCATTCCCATAAATTTAAAGACCCTTCTATACCCCCTTTTACCTGTTCCCTCACCCTCCTCTCTAAAGATCCTTCCTATGTCCCTACCGCTTTATTTCTTCTGAATCTAGAACACTTTTATGCTCTTTTAAATATATATGTATTGTTCTCTCTTAAACCCTTTACTGATGAAAGTAGGTTACCAGAACTACCAGCCTTTCTCCCCTTCTAATTTTTTCTGTATCAGTTCTACCACTTGCACCTCATTTGTGTAAAATAATTACTCTTTTTAGTAAATGGTTTTACTTTTTAAATTCATATCATACTCAGGTTTGCCCCAAACTTTCTTATGAGCTACCCAATATTAATAAGAATCTTAGACATACATTTTAAACAGTCTGTCCATATGAATCCCTTATAATCAATCTTTGATATGTACCTTATATTTCTCTTGGGTCTTGTGTGTAAAATCTTCTCTTCAGTTCAGGTGTTTTTTTTTTTTTTTAACAAAGTCTTTAAAGTCTGACATTTGATCAAATGTTCTTTTTTTTTTTTCCATTCAGGACAATGCTTAATTTTGTAGGGTATCATGTTTTCGACTGGAACCCCAGTTCTTTTGCTCTTCAAAGGTAGTGCTCCAAGACCCATGGTCCTTTAATGTCTCTGTTGCTAGGTCTTGTGTGATTCTAATTGTGGCACCATAATATTTAAATTGTTTTAATCTTGATGCTTTTGATATTTTATCCTTGAGCTGGGGCTTTCAGAATTTGGCTCTGATATTCCTATGAGTTTTCCTCGTAGGATCTCTTTTAGTGGTGATCAATGGATTTTTTTTTTTAATTTCTACTTAAGCCCTTTTTCTAATGCTTTAGGACAATTTTCTTTAATTATTTCTTGTATTGTATCAAGATTCTTTTTTTGACTGTAACTTTCAGTTAGTTTGATTATTTTTATGTTTTCTCTTCTTGATCTATTCTCCAAATCTGTTGTTTTTCTTGTAAGGTGTTTCACTTTCTTTTTTATTTTTTCATTATTCATATTTTATTTAATCATTTCTTGATCTCTTATAATTTCACTGGCTTCATTTTGCCCGATTTAAATTTTCAAGGTGTCATTTTCTTCCTCAAGATTCTAGAACTCCTTTTCTAGTTGGTTGACTTTCCTTTCATAATCTCCTTGGATTATTATATATATATATATATATATATATATTTTTTTTTTTTTAAGTTTTTCCTCCATCTCGATCATTTGATTTTTAAAGTCTTTTGATGTTACTTTTTAGAGGTTTCATTACTTCAATATCCTCCTCCTAGAATGAACTCAGGTCATTCTATTCCCATAAATAGCCTTCTATGGTTGGATTCTTTCTCCTGGTTTTTTTTGTGGTAATAGCTTAATTTTTGTAACCACCTCTAGTCCTGAGGTACGGGAGATGGTGACTCTTGCCCCAGATCTTCAGTTCTCCCCTCTAGTGTGGAACCAAAGCCAAACCTCCTGTAAGTGCCCACAGTCAGGGACTTTCAGCCCAACTGCTTCTACACTCACCTGACATATGCTGGTTCCTTCTTGCCCCTGCCATTGCACAGCTGGATCTGGGATTCTAGCAGAGATACCCAACTCCCCTCACTATCTTGAGAGTACAAGGCTAGCATAGATGCAGCCTCTCAAAGCAACTAATCCCAGGGCTTGTCACCTGATGTTAAAGTGGAACCTAGCCTGGAGGTGTTTACTCTTCCCAAGAACCAAACCTGGTGCTGGGATTTTTCTTCTAATCTTCTCTGATTGTCCTAGGAATACTCTGGTTGTACCCCTATTCTTATTTATATTTACCCACATTTTGTTCCCCTAAGGTGCTATTTTAACCATGGGGGGGGGCGGCTCCCCTCACTATCTTGGTGTGTTTTTTTTTTTTTTTTTTCCCTTTTTCCCTTAATTTTTTTGTTTTTTCGTCCTTATTAGTGGCCCGCGGGGGGGTTGTGGTGGGGGGGGGGGGGGGGGGCTGGGATTTTGAGAGCTTGGAATTTGCTGACCTTCTCTGCCACTTTCCCTAATAATCTGCATTTCTAGCCTCTAATAATGGGGGTGAGGGGGGAATGATAAATCATTTTAAAATAATGACTAAATATGTGAGCTCTGGAAATTAATGTTAAAAAGATATAGAACTTACACAAACTTTTTTTTTTTACATAAAGCCCTTTTCACCATTTGGTGTGAACCAGCTCTGTCTACTAAACCCTGCTTCTTTCAGGGTTAAGACTATCTCTGTCAGATTACAATCAGTATAATTGATATGTGGTAGCATGGAGTAGCAGATGTAGAGCTCACTTTGGAGTCAGGGTTCAAATCCTGGATCTGATGTATATGAGTTTTGCAAACTTGGGCTTAACCTTTCAGTTCCCCAAGGCAGCTTTCAGGTTAATAGTTGCAGAGTAATTTCTGATTTACATTGATAGAGGGAGTCTCTTCTTAGGAACAGTGTGTCTGGGTGGCTTAAACCTTTCTTTCTACCCTGATGTAATAAAATATGGCACTCTGAATTTTTATTTTCTTTTTCTGGAAGACCATGACTTATTCAAGCCATGTGTTCTAGGTCAGCTGTTTTGACTTGTAGGAAAATCATTTGTTGTTCCAATTTTAATGATTGTGATTTTGTCTTCTATTGTGTTATTGGATTTTTGAGTTCCATTTCGTTTTTGTTCTTCAGAATATCCAGTTTTTACTAATGTCTTCCATCTTTAATTCTTAACCATAATCTTTTGAATTTTTCATTAAGATGTCTAATTTCATTCATCTTTACCTCCAATTCTTGTATTAAACTTTGTATCCAGTCTTGAGATTCTGCTGGCCATTACATTCTGGGACACTAATTGTCCCATAGGTAAAACTAATTTTCTAGTACACTAATTGTAGTTATTGGAAGAGTATTCTCTTCTGAATATTTCCTTTGCCATTCTCTTATTCCATATTATCTCTTTAGTATATTAGGAACTTATATTTGCGTGTTCATTTTCTTTCTCTTTTTGATAGTATTTTTGTGGGGGCTTTCCTCATTGTGATATAGTTTTCTCCTGCTTTCTTCCCCCATGTAGTTGTTATGGTTTATTTTGCAAATTTTTGTCTATTTGGAAATTGTGAAGATGAGCTGGATTTCTGTGCAAATCTCTTAAGCTATTTTTTATGGCATCCTCATGATTTTTTTTAGGTTATCTATTTATATTTTTTTACTTTGTGTATTTGATAGTTTTTTATTTAGCTATTCCCAGTTATTTAGCTTATCTGTTTTGTTGCCATATGATATGATATATGAATTTCTGATTTTTTTTATTTCAGTGACTTTTACTATGTGTGTCTTGCATGTTGACAGTGAGCTTTATTATTCCTTACTTGCATCCATTTCTAGATCAGCTTGTTTTAAGATTCTTCTGCTTAGTCACTTTGCATGCCAGAGATCTTTTCCACTTCTGGATTGTTTAAAAAACAAGAATAAATTGAAATTTCTTGAGTCATTAAAGAACCAGATTTTCCTAACATATACTATGTATACCCAGTTTTTCAAGATAGGTAATTTGGGGTACAGGTCAGTTTTTCTTAATTTTTCAGTAAAGTCAATTCTATATAGCATGATGTGCATTTCTAAAACATTGTGTTAAGGCAAAATTGCACAATAAAAATGAGAATTTGTGGGGAAAATGGAACTAGGGGCATAGTGCTCAAAAACTTTATCCATGACACACACAAAAAAATAGAAACCTAGTAAGTAGCAGCATAGTTTTATACATGTTAAATTGTTAAGAAATACGCAAATACTCCAATAAATAGTAGTCACATCATAACTTCCAGCTGTAGCTCAGCCTGTAAACCTCAACTCTAAGCCTTGAGTTTAGAGGTCTTGGCAGAAAGGGGTAGTTCAGAACAGCCCTTCTTGTCTGATAGTTTCTAGTTTACCAGAAGATAGACAGTAAATATCACATCTTGAAAGTACAGCAGCTTGTGAATTATTGTGAAGTGGTACAGTTTTCTGAGGTGTTCTTTTTTCTTTTTTTTTCTTTTTTTTTACTGTTTGTCATGGAAGCAGTTGCTCAGAAGTGAACTCAAAATTTGCATTATGCTCAGAATTTTTCCTAATTTATCAATTGAGTTGGAATAAATTTGTGCTTTTGAAACACTTTAACATTCCAGCCCTGTCTCTCATTTCAGTCAACTGACATGCACTTACTGAATGCATTTTATATGTCAGGCACTGGGATTACAAAAGTAAAAATGAAACAGTTTCTGTCTTCAGGGAGCCTACATTCTGTTGTGTACACATACACACACACATACTCTCTCTCTCTGTCTCTCTCTGTCTCTCTCTCTCCTCCCTAGGGATAGGGAACAGCCTGTTCAGAAAAGTGGAGAAAGATGATGGAATGTTACGTTGAGAAGAGCAAGCAAACCCGTTTACCTAGAATTAGGCATATTTCAGAGAGAAAAATAGTAGGAGTCACACAATGAATGTCTTTAAATACTTAAGTTCTCTTAAGTATATTTTAGGTTAGAGGCAATAAGAAGTCACTTAAGTTTTTCTTGTGATTATACTATTGAATCCTTTTAGCTGTTGTTTAGGTGTTAGTCATTTCTTTATCTCTTACTGTTTTTTTAAACCACTCTATAAATTGTTGTGATAGTATGGCCATCCTCTTTAGATTATGATATTTCTATTTTGTTCTTTTCTTCTGGATCTCTTGGGTTTTCATTTTTTCTTCCTTTCTATTTTACCTTCCAGTTCTGGAATATCAGGGCAGTATTTCTTGATAATTTATTGAAAGATGATATCTAGGCTTTTTTTTTTTTTATCATGACTTTCAGGTAGTCTAGTAATTATTAAATTACTTCTCCTGGATACATTTTCCGGGCCACTTGTTTTTCTGGCGAGATATTTAACTTTTCTTCTATTTTTTTTTTCATTCTTATGATTTTGTCATATTGTTTCTTTTCTCATGGAGTCATTAGCTTCCACTTGCCCATTTCTAATCTTTAAAGAATAATTTTCTTCAGTGAGCTTTTGTACCTCCTTTTCATTTGGTCAGGTCTACTTTTTAAGGAATTCTTAGAAAAGAATAGAAAAGAATCACTGAAATTTTGTATGTTTTTTTCCATGTAGCCAGTTCTCTTTTTTTTTTTTTTAAGCAGTCGGGGTTAAGTAACTTGCTCAAGGTTACATGGCCAGTTATTTCTGGGTGTGGTGCTAAGTATCAGAGCCTGGATTCAATCCCAGGTCATCCCAACTCTGGGGCCGGTGCTGTTACTTGCTGTGCTACCTGGCCACCCCCAGCCAATTCTTTTTTAAGGAGTTCTCTTCAGTGGATTTTTGTGCCTCCTTTACTAAGCTATTGACTCTTTTTCATGATTTTCTTATATCCTTCTCATTTCTTTGCCCAATTTTTCCTCTACCTTGCTTATTTGATTTTTAAACTTCTTTTGGGACCTGAGACCAATTTACATTTTTCCTTGAGGCTTAGCATGTAGCTGTTTTGATATTGTCTTCTTTTGAGTTAGTGTTTTTTTAATTTTCTCTGTCACCAATTCTGTGGTCAGGTTCTTTTGTTGTTTGCTCATTTTTCTAGCCTATTTCTTTACATAAAGTTAACTTTATGTTAAGGTTGGGCTCTCCTAGGGTGGAGAGGATACTGTCCTAAGCTTCAGGTTTTTTGTGCAGCTGTTATCAGAGTTAGTTCTGGGCAAGGGATCTATTAATTTTCAGTTCTTCTAAGTTTGTATGATCTAAGGAGAGGTGTGTTTGCTGATTACTCTCTTGGCCTATGCTCTGGTCTTTTAGAGACTACAAGCATTCTTTTCCACCCTGGAACTATAACCAGAGTTCTGTTCCCCTGTAGCTGCAAGGTCTCGTGTGCTAGTACCCCTCCTTGCCCTGGGACTGTGACCTGGATCTACATATGAGCAATGCAACAGGTTCCTGTACACAGTACCAGCAAAGGAGCCCCAGTAATCTTCTGACCAGTTGTCTGACCCTTTTACCATCTTTGGTCTGAGAGCTCCAGAAGTTGCTACTGCAGATTCCGTTGCCCCCAAGGCCTGCTGCTGGTTTGTGGGGCTCAGCCTGCTTGGGGCTGTGCTTTACTCTCACTGCAGTGCATCAGACCTTTCCTGCCAACCTTCTAAGTTGTTTTGGGCTTGAAAATTGTTTCACCCTATCCTTTTGTTGGTTCTGCTGCTCCAGAATTCATTTTGAGGCATTATTTAAATTTGTTTGGA
Organism: Petaurus breviceps papuanus; assembly: GCF_028583685.1. Taxonomy (NCBI): domain Eukaryota; kingdom Metazoa; phylum Chordata; class Mammalia; order Diprotodontia; family Petauridae; genus Petaurus; species Petaurus breviceps. The sequence goes on along the minus strand of NW_027187374.1, from coordinate 11,880,318 downwards.
GGGATATTTGGGAGAGCTTGGGTAAGTCCCTACCTTTTCTCCACTATTTAACTTTTTCTTTAAGTGTATAGGTGGAATGGGTAGATGAGATTCACTATATTTGGAAATGACCATTGTCTGTAAAACAAAAGGCATTAGTAAAACTTTTAAAAATTCAAAGGAACAACCTACCTTTTAATTTTATTTTCCAGTACTCTAATGCCCAGGTGGCTGAGCCAGGTTTTTCTAGTCACTGTTTGTGTAATGTCTTATTCATTCATCCTCAGTAATGTTTGTTCATTATGTGACCCTTAACTAGAATGCTCCCCATCTTCCTTTTTGTCAGCTCAAATTTTTATCTGTCTTTGAATGCCCAGTTCAAGTCTAGCCTCTTCAGTAAAGCTTTCTTTGATCATTTAGAGCTCTTCTCTGAATTCTTACAATGGTAATTCATCTGTTTCTTATTAAAAATTCTTTATGCCTTAGTCCCTTCACCTAAGTGGTGCAGTGGAAAGAATACTGGGCCTAGAGTCAGTTCATATAGACATAAGTTCAATTTAGTCTCAGAAACTTAATAGCTGTGTGAACCTGGGCAATTCATTTAACCTCTGTCTGCCTCAGACCCCTAATCTTTAAAATGAGGATAATAGTAGCGCCTGCCTCTGGGCTTATGAGAATAACATAATATTTGTAAAGTTCTTTGCAAACCTTAAAGAGCTATGAAAATGCTATCTATTATTATTGGGGAGCCGGGGAACATACTAGGTACTTAACAAATATTTGTTGACTTGATTTTTGTCTAAAAATTCTTTGTGCCTCCTCCCTATGCATGGTACTCTATAAGACTATGTCAGTGGAGTACAGGCTATGACAGGTCAAAGTCTTATTGAACTTGGCAAGAGACTGTTAGTTACAGCCCTGTTATTTTACAGATAAAGGAATGAAGGCTCTGTAAACACATACTTGTCATTCACTTTTTTAGTAAAAGAGACCACAGACTTGAACTCCACAGGGAAAAAGCAATACCAAATACCTTTTTGTGCACTCTGGACTTTTGTAACTTAATCTTTTAAGGGATAGGTGAGAAGATTGGAAATAATTATAATCAAAAATTGTTTGCATGCGAATTGAATAAGTCATCATAGAAGAAATTTAAACAAAATCTACTCTGAGAGCTATATATTAAGATGAGAGGTGAAATACATACATATATGTGGAGACAGAAAGACAGGGAGAGAGGTAGGTATACAGTAACTATGCAAACAAATATATGCTATTGAGGCAAACTGAATTATTTTCTGTCTGGATATTAATGGGGGAAGAATAGATGGGACTTGTGTTAAAACTTAAAAGACCGTTGGGTTGTGATTTGGTTAATAGTATATGAGTTGTTAGATATTTTTGCATGTTTAGGGGCCGAAGGAAGGGCTCATAGGATCATAAATTTAGAGCTAAAAGAGAGCTCAGAGGTCATTTTATAGATGAGGGAGCTGAGATTTAGGAAGAAGGGACTTAGCTAAAGTCATACAGCAAGTACATGGCAGAGTCAGGATCAGAACCTGAGTCCTCTAACTGACTCTAACACTTGATATTATTCTGTGTCACCTCTCAGGTTTGTGGGTAGGAGAGGTGGGTAAATGGAAGAGATTAAAAAGAAGATTTGTTAGAATCAAATGGAGGATTCAAGATGTGACACTATGTTAAGCAGGTTAGGAAAAGCTGATGGAGACTCTTAAAACCAGTGGTCAATATTTTTCATTTACTAAGAGAGCAGTGAATTGGAATTGTTCCCATGGTGCATGATAACTAGATACAATGTCCAGAACCAAGATTAATAATAATCATTCATATGCTTATATAGTACAGTGAAGCACATCACATATATTGACTTTGTTCTCCAGCACTTTAAGGTTTGTGGAGCACTCTCCTCATACAGCCAGCCCAGCAAGGACAGAAGTGTAAATATTTTTATCTCCATTTTACAGATGAGGAAACTTAAGGCTCAAAGAGGTTGAGAGACTTGAACAGGAACTTCTGATGCCAAGTCCAGTGTTCTTTCTGTTAGATCACCTTGATAAGGTACAAAGTAGCCAATAATTTTAAAAAGAGGGTTTGGGGAGGAAGAAAGGAAGAGAAAATTGGATGGTGGATTGAAAGTAGTAACTCATAAACTGATCATGCTGATGAAAGAAACAACACAATTGGACATGTTGGGGATTCTAGGATCAGTATAATGATAGTATTCTTCCTCCTATTTTCCCTCTTTCTTAAATGAGAAACTTGATAAGGTTCAAAATTTAAAGAAAAGATAACACTTAAGTGGTTCTCCGTAGTGAGATGATCCATGATAGGCTAATGGGTATTGCTTCTTCATTTTTGTAGAGCTTTGGCATTTGTGAAAGTTTAAAATAATTTATTTATTATCTCAATATTACCTATTTTTCACTTTATTGTATGCTATGTATTACTGTCTAGCATTTATAATTCATTTTAGTATGTAGTTAGAGAATAGCTCTTACATTTGTAAGCAATTATGAAAGCTTAGTTTTTGTCTTTGTTTATGGAGCACATACAAAATATGACAAAAACCTTTGGGATATCAAGAATCATAATTAAGTGGGTTTGGTCCATATCCACTCCATATTTTGGTCAGATTTGATCATTATTAATTAGTCTTTTGGGTCAGAGAGAGTTGCTAAGATTTGTTTTGCTTCTACAAGTTATTTGATTTATAATCAGCCTCTTCCTTTTTAAATTTAGGCTGGTTAAAGTTTTATTACTACTTGACAAGTAATAACTCACATTTCTATATTACTAAAGTACCTTATATACATTAGCTCATTTGCTGTATGCAAAATGCTTTGCAAATTTCAAGCGCTATTGATGATGATGATGACCAACGTTGATATAGCGCTTACTGTGTACCAGGCACCATATGAAGTGCGTTACAATTATTATCTGATTTGATCCTCTTAACCCTGTGAGGTAGGTATTAGTATTATCTTCATTTTACAGATAAGTGAACTGGGGCAAACAGAAGTTAAGTAACCTCCCCAGTGTTACACATCTAGTACATATCTGAGGCCACATTTGATGCCAGGTCCAGTGCCCTATCTACTGATAGGATAAGACACACTCTTATTTACTATAGAAATAATTTCAGGGGCAGGTAGGTGGCGCAGTGAATAGAGTACTGGCCCTGGAGTCAGGAGGACCTGAGTTCAAATACGGCCTGAGACACTTAACACAAAAAAAACTAGCCATGTGACCTTGGGCAAGTCACTTAACCCCAATCTACCTACCTTCCCCCCTCCAAAAAGCGAAAGAAAGAATTTCATAGTATGAGAGGTTTTTGTTGTCTTCCCTTTTTCATACTGATTTAAGTTACTAATGACTTTGTAAATCATATGCTAAAGTCTTTCTCCTTAAGCAGGTTTAAAAAATTGAATTCCTTATTGACTAAATAAGAATAATTGACATGACTTTCTTCACTTTATCTAAGATTAACATTGTTTTAAAAAGTCCTGATAGACCTAATAATGACCAAAGAATTCATCACCAAGTAGTTTATTTGCTTATTTCCTTTCTCACCTACTCTCCTCCAACACACAACAGAAAGAGAAACAGTAGTATTCTGTTGGCTAAAATAAATTCAGTATAAATTGACCTTTGTTTAAAAAAAAAGGCTTTCTCAGTTGCTTATATATCTAAATTGAACTCAATTGTGGAGGGACCCACAGAACTTGTCTTCATAAGTTGTCATATTTTCCAGAAACACTAGAGCTGCATCAAGGATAAAGTCCCTGTCCCCCCCACTCCCAGCTGACATAATTTACTAGTGTATCCTTAAGAATTGTTCTATCAGCAAGACAGTCGTCAGTCAATCTCCACCAGAGTGATAAACTGTTTGTGCAACTGGTACCCTTGTAGATAAGCAGACCATCAAATCTTCATAGTGTAGCAGTTCCCAAGGGAAAAATAATGCTGCTTTGGTCATCTTTCTTGCTCATGCTCTCCCTCCCTTGGTCCACCTTTCTTCTCACCTTCAGAAGGAAAGTAGTCGTTTTTCCCTCCCCTATAGTTCCCTTCCTCTTCCCATGCGATTCCCATTTGGGAGGGAATTACCTCCACTCCTCTCATGAGGTCACCTCTTTTTTTTTTTTTTTTTTTGTAACCCATAAACATTCAAGTTCCTGGCTATATTGCAGATTCCTTCCTTAGTATAAGGACTTCCCACATACATGTACCTTTCCTTTGTTATAAATCAAGTTACTACCCATGTCTTGTAGAGTCATGACTTTTGGTTAACAAACTCCAAAAGCTCAATTTTTATTGGGTCTTTTGAGATATTAATAGCCCCCTTTATAATTAGAGTGAATTTTAAAATAACTATAAGTTTTCCATGCTCTTTTTGTAGTTTAGACTTTTAAAAATTAATGGATTTTTGGTGCTTAGAGGTTCAAGCTATTTTTGGAAACTATATATAGTGAATATTGTTAATTGTTATGTGTGATGAGACTTCTGATTCTGATATTGTGAAGGATTTAGGAGCAAAAATCGTTATGAAGGATGCTCTGAAGTCTTGGGTAGATAAATTTAATGAAGATTTAGTGTAGATGGCAAAGTAGGTGTGTAAATCACTAATTTATTATATTGTCACATTTTTTCAGTATTAATAAAGTCTGAAGTTTTTTTCCCCACACACATTTGGTGTCTTTGCCTTCTTTAAACATTCAACACCATCACAGTTGTGTTCCTTTAAGTTTGGCCTGATCTGGCTGCTTTTTCTTCTCTTTTTTGCTTTTAATGGTATTTCTAATTCCCTAATAAGAACATAGAATGTCAGCATCTAAATTTGGTGGATCCATTGTTCTTGATGGTGGAAACAGTTGTCAAAACTCTTTTTAGATTATTCATGTTACAGAGGTATAAGATTTCTGTTTAGGATATATCTTTGGCCTTTTTCATTCCTTCATCCTGAAATGTGCTTTCTAATAGGGTTTTTCACAGTCCTCACCTATTCCCATATTTGCATTAAAAACTTGGAGTGTCAAAATTTTATGTTGATTTAATTTGAAAGGTTTCATTGCATTCTTTGTAGAATATTTCTACCTCTTTATCTTCTGCCATTGATGTTGGTAAACTTAGTACAGTTATGTTCATGATAGTCTATTTTCAAATAATGACTTTTAAGTATTGCAATACAATATGACCAAATCCCTTGAGAAAGTTTTTTATTGCCTTTGTATGTAAGATTTTCATTTATCTTTCTTTGCTTCTCCGAGTGGTGCTCATGAGCCATCTTTCCATTTAGCTGTAACTTAATTCTTTCTCCCAACTTTATCGTAAGAATATCAGGATTGATCTCATTTGACTCCTGTATAAGTATGTCCACTCATTGAATGTTGGGGAAGGATCTTGCCTTTAGAATACCAAGAGTCAAGTTAAAAGTTTATAGGTTATCTAAAATCATGTGATTTTGTTCCCTTTTTAGTCATTCTTCTGCTGTTGCTGCAGAGGTAGAAGACAACCAAACAGGACTGTCATTTTTGTATTTTTATTTATTTCATGCATTACCATGACCAAAAAATTCATCACCAAATAGCAAGCCTCCTAGTGATATAAAAATGGACTTAGTCTGTTGCTGGGACCATTCTTGAACCCTTCAAAACTCTTTTTCCTCCTTAAAGATGTTTTTAATTTTCTTTTTTTGTGAGGCAGTCAGGGTTAAGTGACTTGCCCAGGGTCACATGGCTAGTAAGTGTCAAGTGTCTGAAGCTGGATTTGAAGTCAGGTCCTCCTGACTCCAGGGCTGGTGCTCTATCCACTAAAGCACTGAGCTGTCTTTTTATTCTATTTTCAAATGAAGATCTGCCTTTTTTCTCTCCACTCTTCCCTCCCCAATTAGGAAAGGGAGTTGAGGTGGGAAGGGCCTTTTATAAGCATGTATAATCAAACAAAACAACTTCCTATTGGCCATGTCCAAAAAAATATGTCTCCATCTATACTCTGAGTCTTTCACCTCTCAGTCAAGAGGTAGGCAGTAGTGTACCATCATGAGTCCTTTGGAATCATGGTTGATCATTGTGTTCATCAGAATTCCCAAGTCTTTCAAAGTTGTTTGTCATTATGATATTGTTCGTTATGATATTTATCATTCCCCTGGTTCTGCTCATCTCACTCTAGATTCTGTTCATCCCATCTTACTCAAGATGAAGTCTTCCCAGCTTTCTCTGAAATTCTCCTTTGTCGTTTATTATAGCATAATAGTATTCCATCATATTGATTCACCATAACTTTTTCAGCCATGGCACCTTCTCAGTGTCCAAAGCTTTACCACGAGGAAGAGCTGCTATAAATATTTTTGTACATAATGTTCCTTTTCTTCTTTCTTTGATCTCTTTGGAGATATAGACCTAGTAAATACATCACTGAGTTAAAGGTTCTGCAAAATTTAATAGCTTTTTGGACATAGTTCCAAATTGCTTTTTACAATGGCTGGACCAACTCCACCAACAGAATATTAATGTACCTGTTTTCCCCCACCCTGTTTAGCATTAGTCATTTTCCTCTTTTGTCAACTTTGCCAATCTGATGAGTGTGGGTTGGTAATCAGAGTTCCTTTAATTTACTTTTATCTCAGTAATTTAGAACATTTTTTTCATATGAAGCCCTTCCAACCTGATAGAACATATCAGATGGCATTATTAGAGAACAATCTTTTTTTGCGAGCAATATTCTGTAGAGTACATCTTTATTGTTTTACAAATGATTAAAAGATAGAAACATATAATGAACTATAAGATTCTACTTTGTGTTTATTTATTGTAAACAAAAGAAACACAAGAACATAGCCTTTGATTGCCTTAGCAGGTTTTAGCAACTACTAACTCTCATGTGTAGCTTGTGTGGGATCTGACTGGTGGGTTGTTTGGTGAACTACACTTGGTAACCAACCCCTACCTTTCAACCTGCTATTTGGCTCATCTTATAAATTCTTATTATAAAATCTTATACCAGTTTCCAAGGCCATAAAATATTATAATCTGATATTTCCTCTTAAGTTTAATAGATGTCCAGTCTTTCTCATTAATTAATCAATTTACTTTGAGACCCCACTCTTGTTTATTAATTAAACCAGAAAAACTAATTTTCTCCTAAGCTTTTATTCACCTCTTTATGTCCTAACCCTTCTCTCATAAGCTTAAATAAATATTGAGATAACTAGTAATGCCATTTATTAACAATATAATAAACAATACAAAGACATCTAATGTCTTCTTGACCCTTCAAATACCTCGAAATACCTCTAACCACACGGTAATTAAAGCTGCTTCTTAAGAATTCTTTTCTTGCAAGACAATAGTTAACTGTCAGTAAAAAAAATTCTCTTAGGTAGACAGGCAGGCACCAGTCATTTATTAAGTACTATTTGTTGGGCACTGTGCTAAGTTATTAGGGATTCAGATGTCTCTGGAACTATGGCAGTGAAGTTTAGAGTCAGAAGTGAAGCATAGAAGGGGATGATACATATATATAGCCACTTAAGGCATGTCCCTCAAACTGTAGGCCTCAGATAGAACTCACCTTGCAAGAACAGTACTGGCATGGCAGATGCTCCAGGGTGAGAAGGCAGCTGAGTCAGGGCAAAGTCTGGAGAGTCAGAAACACAACCATAGCAGAAAAGTCTTAGAACTTTCTATACCTCAAGCAGTTCCTCTCAGGAAAGAAGTTACTTAGTCTTTAATCTAGTTCAGTCTCTTTCAGGAAAAGTGGTTTTCTTAAGCTATCTCTGTGATCAAGTAGTCCTTGACTGTAACAGTTAACCTCTCCAGAATGACAATTAAATGCTAAATAACTCTTTTCTGACTTGAAGTTTAATTCCCTGGGATTATATTCCCTCTTAAAAATGCAGCAAACAGTATGAAACTATAAAGAACACACTTGGCCCCAGAGATGTGAGAAGATATCTGTTTTTTGGGGGGGAGGGTTGGTAGAGGTGGGGGTTCACAAGTGTGGAACATTACAATTGATAGATTTTTTTTCATTGTATTAATTGGTTTTGATGAATTTTTTTTCCTTTTCATAGAGTTGTTTGATTTGTTTTGTTTTGTTTTAAATTCTTTGTAGGCATGGTTCTTAAATATCCCTAAGCTTTGTGGGAAGGAGCTGTTGAAGCAGGTGTAACAGTTTATTTTAAAATTAATTTCATTGCTCTCTTTTATATACATTTCCCAATGTCCCTCCTCCCTTCCTCATTCACAACAATTTTAAACGATGGATTAATACTTTGCTCTTTGGTTTACAGATGTGCCTTTGTAGTCTCAGTTTATACTTGGCAAAAGTCGTTTGCAGTTCAGCTACTCTAAACATAAACCTAAATGTTATTTTATTTAGGTAGTGAATGTTTAGCTATCCTGCAGTCTGATTTAAATATAATTCCAAGACTAAAGATAAATTAGTATTTCAAATCCATTGTACTTTGGAAAGTGTGCAGAATTTGGAGTCAAAGGACCAAGAGTTTTAATCCTGACCTTGCCATTTATTCTGTGACCCTGGGAAAAATAACCTAATCTCTATGAGCCTCAGATTCCTTATCTGTAAAATGAAGGGGTTTGATTAGATGGCTTATAATTTTCTTTTTGGGCCTAGAGTTATAATCTGTTTTGATCAAATTATATTTAGATTATAACTTCAGAGCTAAAAGAGACAGTAATAGTAACTTAGCCCAACCACACATTCTATAGACAGCAGAATTGAAGTCTTGGGGAGGGTAACTTGCCCAAAGTCAAATGTAGTAAGTGTAAGAACCAGAATTTGAGCTCAGGTCCTTTGGCTCCAAGTTCAACAGTTTTTCCCACTCTACCATATTGGATTTAAAAGAACAATCTATCTTTAGCCGTGGAATTCTATTTTTTTTTTAACATTGAGTTACATATTTTAATTCTTTTATTCTGAACTTAAATACCAAATAAAACAAACATTTCCATATACATAGTAGAGCAAAAAAAAAGATACATGAGGGGGTGGCTAGGTGGTGCAGTGAGTAAAGTGCCAGCCCTGGAATCAGGAGGACCTGAGTTCAGTTCGGCCTCAGACACTTAACACCCACACAAAAATAAACTAGCTGTGTAACCTTGGCCAAGTTACTATAATGTAATGTCAAGGAAAGGCAACTTCCCAAGGTTCAAAATACCAGCATAGGTGCTCTCCATTTTATTCAGTGGCAAATTAAGAACAGAGAAGGAAAACATGACATCATTCAAAATACAGCATTTACTAAGTGTGATTAAATAATCTCCAAGTACTACCCCACCCCAGGACCTTCCAATCATTCAATCAATTACAAAGTCCTTGTTCTAAATACTACTCCACCCCTAGGCTGTACCTTCATTTAGTCCACCACAAAGCCCCTCTTCTCAAATGGAGATTAGTTTCCAAACATAAGTAAAGTACATTCATTTGTTCAACCATAGAACACAAAAAGGTCAAAAGTTTCCCACCCCTGGATCACAATTGAATCTACCCCAGAGTTACATCAAGTTTAAGCACAGCACTTAATACCCAAATGGAGGTCTTTTCTTTATCTTGACACTAGGCAAGTTCTCAGCAATCTTAGTTCCTGGGGAGACAAGGCTTAGCAAGGCCACAAGATACATTGCCAGTCCCTTCATTAATTCATCCTCTGTCTGTAGAACAGTCCTAGAACCCCTGAAAACATTAGCAAAACCCTCTCCCAGGATTTCTGTAAACATACAACAAGAAAATCCTTCTTCAGGGCTTCTGAACCAACAGAAAGGCTCCCAGACCCCTGCAACAACAGCACTGTCCTTCACCAGTGGACAGTATTCACTCTGTCTGCAGGACAGTCTCCAGACCCCTGCAACAACAGTACTGTCCCTCACCAGTGGACAGTATTCACTCTCTGTCTGCAGGACAGTCTCAGGGCTTCTTAACCAAAAGCCAGGTTCCAGGACTTCTTCAACAACAGGACTGTCTTTCACCAGTGGACAAATCTGGCAAAACAACATCAAAACAGACAAAGTACCAGCAAAACAGCCATGTCTCCTCAGTCCTTGGCAGCTCAGGGGGCAGGTCTCAAAAGTCCAGGGCAATTCAAAGTGGCCCCCAGCAATTCTCTCAGTCTCTCTCTGCCTCCACGAGGTGCTGCTTCCAAAAAGTTCTTCTGCCTCTCTCTCTTGTCTCTCTAAATCTATGTCACCAGCTCCTCCCAGTTCAGGACTTTCTTTTCACATCAAAAAGTCCATCCCACAGGTGGGATTAACAAGCTCTGGGTTTTAACACAATCAGTTTGAAAACCAAGCCGATACAGGGGAATCTTTAATTGCCATTATTATCACAGTTACTTAACCCCAATTGCCCCCCAAAAGGCAAAAAAAAAAAACACATGAAACTGAAGACTATGTTTAACTTGCTTTTCAAGTATGGAAATCATATTTACACGTTAGTATGTTAGTTAAATTCAGTTGAGGCAGAGCTAGGATTTGAACCTAGGTCCTTTGACTCCAAATCCAGTTGTCTTTCTGCTATATAAAGTTTGTTATTAATTAGCCAGTTTAGAAATTTTAAGCCAATCCTATCGGAATTGATTCTTTTTGCTTATGCTATTATACTGGCAATTCTGATAACTTTCATCACATCCCTTTTCTTCTTCTCTTTTCACTTATAGGTAAGAAACAAAAAGCTGATAAAAAGGCTGAAAACAACTAACTTCCCTTACTAAATTACCTGCCCCTTCTTTTTGAATACTCTGTTTGCAGTGACTATCATTATTATTATCATTATTTTAAACTAAGGGCTACAGTTCTACACAGATTAGGGCAGCTGATTCTTAAAAGCTACATTTTCTCTGGACATTTTAAGAATGTCTCTAGAACAATTTTATGAATTGCTTAAACTAATACATACCTTTCCACCTGATGATGGCAATTTTACACTTTTAATCACAATATTAAGTGTGAAAGAGCTGACCTTTGAGACCTTTTTAATAATCTTAAAGTTAGAAATACTGCCTTGAAGTTGTTACTGTACATTTCATCATGGAGAACCACCATCTCTTTTAGAAGAATGCTAGCCTTAAACACTATATTTTCTTAGCATAAATCTTAGATGATAAAGTATTTAGAAACTTTATTTATGGGTAACTTATCAAAACAATGCTTCTTAACTAAGATTTAAATATTGATGATATTAAGGTATTAGATAACTAATCCTAAGTAAATTTGGGTTATGTTTTTGTGATACCAGTTTTACCAAATCTCACAACTTTTTTTTTTTAAGTTGGTTCAATAACTTAGAGCCCATATTTTCTGTATATTTTGACATGCCATAACTGGATTTCTCTCTGTTACCTTTGTAGGTGCTGGAGATCAAAATTTATTTGCTTCTGTCTATCCAACACTATCCCAACAGCTTCCAAGAGAACCTATGGAATGGAGAAGGTATTTTTTAAGCCCCTCTTAAAGGAATTAGAGGGTACATGAGGGAGTCTTTTTTTAAGTTCTTAATGTAATGTGAAAAGAAAGTCAAGTTTTCAAAATCTGTTATAATGAGCCAGCTAATTCAAAGTATTAAGCACTTAATTGGCTTTTTGTTTTAAAAATGTCTTGCTTAAATTAATGGGTTAATAAAGAAAGTGAACAGGGTAACTTGAGGGTAATATAATAGAAATAGACTGAAGTATACACTTCATTTTCTTAATGGTTAGATAAGTATGTTCTGGAAATCAATCAGTCAACAAACATTTACTGTGTGGCCCCCTCCCTCCCAAAAAAAGACAGTCCCTGCCCTGTAGGAGATACCATTCTAATGGGGGAAGGTAACACATACAAGAGAATCAAAATGTTGAAGTTGGGGAAAGGTACCTGTTCTGGGTCATGGTGGCCAAGACCTAAGAATAAGAAGCAAAACTAGGAGAGGAGTAAAGGATAGCTAGCTTGGGCCCCTCCCCAAATTGGAGGCCCTCGGAGGAACTGACCAGTGTAGGAAAGGGACCATGAGGATAAAATTTCAGGGTGAGAAGGACCCAGGGAATGAGGAATGTTACAAGATGATAAGGGAGATGAGCCTAGAGAGTCATTAGATACTTACTTTATGCAAATCTTTACCGAAAGTTAAAGATGCATCATGTGTTTTACATTATTTTTTGTTTGTAATAGTTTTTAAAATAAGTTATTTTTATTGATCTCCTTTGTTTTTACATGAATGAAAAGCTTTTATTTATTGGTCAGGCTCTGTACTAAGTTCTGGGGATACAAATATAAAAAACAAATTTTACCTGCTCTCAAGGAGTTAACATAAAAGCAGAGGCAACATATTGGGCTAGGAAGTCACAGAGCTGGTAAGTGGAGCATTAGGGCAATTAATTGACATGCTTTTCCAGAAGAAATATTAGTGTAGACTTGCATTCCAAGAGCAAGTGGTGGAACAGGGAGGTAGGCTAGACAGATTTCAGGGGTAAAAGACTGTGCTCAAACCTGGGCATGGCTACGTGTAGTGAAGTCATCAACAAGGACAGCGAGGCAGGATTATTGGATTAGCCTCCTTCTGGTTACTCTCTCCACCTGCTTCAAGTCTCCCTACTCCAGTCTGCACTCAGCTGCCAAAGTGATTTTCCTGAAGCACAAGTCTGACCATGTCATTGCCCTATTCAGTATATTCCAGTGGCTCCCTACAGCCTCCAAGATCATTTATAAAAATCTCTAGCTTTTAAAGCTCTTTACCACCTGACCCCTTCTTATCTCTGCAGTCTTGTCATTACTTGACTCCTCTTCCCGTATTCTACAATCTAGTCTCCTTGCTGTTCCTTGCACAGTGAACTCTGCCTCCCAATTCCATGTATTTATCCTAGTCTTCCTCCATACCTAGAATGTGCCTACCTTTCCAGTCTTCTTAAACCTTATTCCTCCACATGTCATTTCAATCCAGTGACCCCAGCCTCCTGGCTATTCCATAAACAATATACTCCATCTCTTGGCTCATTTTCTGTCTGTTGCCCATGCCTGAAGCGTTCTCTGTTCTTCTGATCTCCTTGGCTTCCTTTAAGTCCCAGTTAAAATCCTGTCTTTTACTAGAAGCCTTTTCCAACCCCTCTTAATTCTAGTGCCTTCTTACTTATCCAGTATATAGTTTGTTTACATGTTGTCTACTCTGTTAGATTGAAGTCCCTGAGGTCAAGGATTGCTTCTTTTTGTATACTTAGCACTTAGCATAGTGCTCGGCACATAGTAGGTGTTTATAAAAAATAAATATTAATAAATGTGATAATGTAATAAAATAAAAGATGTAATAAAAATAACTGTTTATTGATATTAATGTTCTCCCTATTCCTCTCCAACTCTTAGCTTCTTCAGCCTCCTTAAAATCTTAGCTCAGATCCTGCCATCTGCAAGATAGATAGCTTTCCTGGTTTCCCCTGCAGTGCTAGTGACTTCTCTGAAATTACCACCAGTTTATCCTGTGTATATCTTATTTGTACATCTTTTTCTGCATGCTCTCTCCCCTGTTAGCATGTGAGCTTCTTACAGGCAGGCATTCTTTTTGTCTTTCTTTCTATTCCCAGCATTTAGCACAGTGCCTGGCACAGAGTAAGCCCTTGATTAATACTTGCTGCTGACTGACTCTAAAATGCTTTTTTAAATACAAACAATTTTTTGGCTTTTAAACTTCAAAATGCACTTTTGAGGAGTGTCATAAAATGGCAACTTATTCTTTGATATGTTAGTGAAGTTGGTTTCTTTTTATTGTATATCCATGTAATAAAATGATAATTGGACTAGTCAGAAGACTTGGGTCTTAAGCCTGGATCCCGCTCTTATTTAATTAATAGTTGGATGATATAGAAAACTAACTTAACCTTTCTGAGCATTTATTTCTCCATTTGTAAAATCATCTTGATAATAATACTACTTACTTCACAGCCTTATGGTGAGTAAAGCCTTGGGCATTCCCTCAATCTGTACAGTTGACAACTCTATACATGCTTTCTAATCCTGTATGTTCCTTGTCCATTCATTGACACATATATTGATCATCCTCATAAAGATTTCAGTAAAATGAGAAGAGTATACAAATCAGTAACTATCATTGTTCATGGGATCATAGATTTAGAACTGGAAGCAACATTAATATCACCTAATGTGAACTCTTTTTTTGAGCCTCAGAGAAATTATGACTTGTCCCAGGTCACACAGGTATAAGTTGCAGAGGTAGGATTTGAACCAAAGTCCTCTAATTCTAAATCCACTTTTCTTTCCACTGTAACACACTTTTCTCTTTTTTGTAAGTAATAATTGTAGCCCTGATTTTTTTCAATTTTAAAAAATCTTCCCCTCCTTGCTATGTTTTATAAAGTAATCTTTTGGTACTTTTAAGATTGTTTTAGCTAGGGGTGGCAAGATGGCACAGTGAATAGAGCACTGGCCCTGGAGTCAGGAAGACCTGAGTTCAAATATGACCTCAGACACTTAACACAAAAACTAGCCTTGTGATCTTGGGCAAGTCACTTAACCCCAATTGCCCTACTTTCCCCCCAAAAAAGGCAAAGGCAAAAAATATATATATAGTATTAGCTCAAAAACTTTTTTCTTTTCTTTTTTTTTTTTTTTTTTTTTTGCTTTTCAGAGGGGAAAGGTAGGGCAGTTGGGGTTAAGTGACTTGCCCAGGGTCACACAGTTAGTTTTGTATTAAGTGTCAGAGGCCAGATTTGAACTCAGGTCCTCCTGACTCCAGGGCCAGTGCTCTATTCACTGCGCCACCTAGCCACCCCAAAAACATATCTTCAGTTTGAACTTGGTCTGATCCAGTTATCCTTCTGCTCCTCCTCTTGAGTGTGATTTCTAATTGCTCATCTAGCCCATTGGGATGGAAGTGTTAGGGTCCAAGTCTGATCATTCCCCTATCATTTATGGTAACAATAGATCATTAGAGCAACATTGACAGATTTTTCATATGTTATTTTCCTGCCAGTTTCATTTATGGATGCTCTTGGGATGATGTGACCCAATTGGGTCTCATTCCAACCTTTCTGTAAACTTCTCTTCACATTCCCTGTTTTGTGAGGGGATATTCTCTGTAGTATGCAGACCTATAGTTAACTTTACATTCTAAACAAGTGTTGCCTTTGGCTTGATCAAGTGTCTCTGGCTCAGTCTGTCTAGGCCCTTTGGACCTCCTCAGAGAGAGATTGCTTTCTGTCAGTTAAATTTTTTGTGAGAAATGTTGATAATAAATATCTTTGCCTCTTTCCCTTTTCTCATTTTTCAGCAGTATTGGCTCATTGGAATAGGTCAGTCTGAAACTGTTGTAGTTGGTCACATCTTTTTCCTTTTCTCTATCTAGTTTGTTGACTTCAGTAGCCAGTTATGTCTTGTCTCTTCATACAGTCAGTTTAAGTTTTTAAGGTGATAAATATTTACCATGTGCACTAGCTTCTAATTCTCTTTTAGACAAATGAGTATGTTTATGTGTTTAAAATAATAAACATAGTAATATTTTATTTCAGTGAAGTGTTTGATTTGAGCATACTATTAGTTTTGGATTATAAAGTGTAAAATTTTAGAATTGCTTCAGCTTTTAAAAACACATAATTATTCTTTTCTTCTCTATATTCTCTTTAGTCTTAATTTGTATAGTAATTTATTTTCATTTTTACAACTTGTTTATAGGTCCTATGGCCGTGCTCCAAAGATGATTCACTTAGAATCTAATTTTGTTCAATTCAAAGAGGAGTTGCTGCCAAAAGAAGGAAACAAAGCACTTCTTACTTTCCCCTTCCTTCATATTTATTGGACAGAATGTTGTGTAAGTATTCATCATTAAGGAGCCTGTTACTCTGCTCTGGTTTGATTATTAGAATATTTAGAATTTCTTCCGCATTTGTGTCCAAATTTTCTTTTCATTGTCGTTGCTTCCCTCTTTCTTTTATTAAAATTAATTTTATTGATATATTTTGCTTTAATATTACCCTTTCCCACTGCATCCTTTCCTCCTCCCCTTGCAGTACTGTATAATTAAGAATATATTTCTATTCATTCTTCAACTATTCATGACTTGTTTCACAGAAAACATTAAATTGCACAGATTTTGCTACTTGAGTGAGAAGAAAATTATGTACAGTAACAGCCTTTTGAGCCTTTACCTAATAAAACCACTATTCCCATCCCTCTACATACAGTATATTCATGACTTTAAATGATTTGTTAAATTGCTACTAGCTGATATTATTGTTTGATTACTTGATCAAAGCACTACAGAAAACTCATTTTCTCCTGTGCTTGGCTCTGATAATACAGAAAAGGTTTCAAAGTCACAGTCTCTGTGGTATGTTGTACAATTTGTCAATGTATTTTCCTAAAGATTGCTTCTTTGAAAAATAAGACACATTTTGCACCTTATTAAGGCAACAAGGACTGAAAAGAAATGAAGCCAGGGCAGGTGTTCTGAATGGCCAGTTATGGTCTTCTTTATTCTCATTGTTTTTATCAACTCGGGGAAGGTTTTTGATGCAATTCTGCACTATAAAAATGAGAGTGAACTTCATAGAAAGACTGAATAAATTACAAAATATGTACACTTGATATATTTGGATATTTACTTAATCTTGTAAATTTGGGGGGATTTTGATTATTCCTATGCCTTTTCATATTTTGAAGCATTAATTTTGTCTGATATTTTAATTGTTAAAATCTTTTAAATCAAAGGCTTTCAAATTGCTCTGAACTTGTTCATTTCTTTTGTCAATAAAAAAAGGCAATTTTGTTCTCAAAAACCTGAACCCTATGGAAAAATATCTCTAATTGCTATATATGCAGTATGTATTCCCACTGTGCTTTTATTTCTTTAAAAAACAAACTGGTATTTCCAATGGGCGAGCTAGTTTTAGGTTTCCTTAGTATGACAATTTTTAGTAAAGCAAGAAGCAACTTAAAGTTAATTGCTTAAAATTGTGATAACTGATTCTTGAGCACAAAATGTGAGGTTTAGTTCATTCTTAGATCAATTATTTATGCTTTCAACATTACTATGAGATGGAATAATGACATTATTATAGTTAACAGATAGTGAAGATGTTAACTGGTGAGCAACATTTACTCAGACCTATTACAGTTTACAAAAAGTTTCTTTTGTACCTAAGTTTTAAATTAACTTTTATCTTTTTTGTTTACATGTGTTTGGAAAGGCATCATAGTGTAGGGATGATTCCTGGGAGTCAGGAAGACCTGGGTACAAGTCTCATCTCTCACATAAACCCTGTGCAAGTCACTTCTAAGTGTTGCTTCAAGGACACTTAGAAACAAGGTCTGATCTGCATTGGTAGAGGGAGTTTCCTTACTGGGAATACTCTCTGTCAATGACATAACAACTCTAAACCATTTCCCTTCCCAGAAAGGTCGGGGAATTGAAGCCATTTATAAACAAAGCAATAAAATCAAAACATGACCATTCATGCTCTCAATTGTAGTGATGTAGGAAAGTAGGGAAGAAAGGAGAGAGAAAGGATTATGTTATGGTAGTATAGGATGAATGAAGAAGGCTTGGGGACCCTTAGATGTGAGGGTAAAAGTTTCAGAATTTTAGCAAATATTTGGGTCTAATCTTTGAATCATTTCTTCCCTACTTTGTTATTACTGTCTCTTACGGATTTCTAGCTTTAAAAACAGCTTTTAAGTAACAACTTTAAAGAACACTGAATAGGGACAGGAATTACTAATCTCACTCTTGGTTTTCTTCCCTTGTTGGGCTGAGATCAGGTGACAGACTGGCTCACCTTCACAACATGTAAGATATATCAGGATTAATCTGTTCAAAGAACTACCCTGGGATTATAGCAGAGTTAGGAGAACTGCCAAGAAATAGTTTTGTGGCCACAAATAGAAGCTTTCTTTTTGTCACTGGTTGTCAGACACGTCAATACGTTTCAAAAAATTCACCTGGTTTTGAGGAAAAGGTAGTAATTTGCCTTTAATGGAAATATTTGCAGTCTGTTTTTTATTGAAAATTTTGCCTAGTCTGTTGAGGAGTCAAGAAACCTGAATTCAATTTCCACCTCTGACATAAACTTGATTTTTTACTTCTGAGCTGGTAGAGTATCTCTGGGTAACACTATAATCTCAGAACTTTCTTGATTGTGTACCCTATTGTAGCAGCAAGCACCCCAAGCGTCCTCAGGGTTTGCTACCAACACAGGTTCTTGGATCTGCTTTGATAAAGGAAAG
This sequence comes from Petaurus breviceps papuanus, assembly GCF_028583685.1. Lineage (NCBI taxonomy): Eukaryota > Metazoa > Chordata > Mammalia > Diprotodontia > Petauridae > Petaurus > Petaurus breviceps. Next base: position 11,862,103 of record NW_027187374.1, on the reverse strand, counting down.
CAACTCAAAATGGGTTAACAAGCTTACTTTAATCAGTCAGACATCGTTTACCTTGTTCAGGGGAAAAGGTCAGCACCCCGAACTTCAAAGTATATAGGCACAATTATCAAGACAGAAACAGATCAAGTAGACAGCTTTCCAAACTGTCCAACCATTACATCCATACCCAGTCAAGATCTGGGTTTCAACATCTGGGTTTTTCAAAGCCGGGGCGGGGGGGGGGCTCCAGACAACGGCTTCCCAGAATCCAGATCAAATCACAGAACACTTCTCAAAGTGAGCCCCCAAAACAAAGCTACACATCAGGGCTTATATAGCCTTCTCCTGGCTCAGAGAATGTAACAACCTTTTGGACCCACTGGCCAATCAAAAAGTATCTACTGAAAAACAAGCCTCCCACCCCAGGCTCCAGGTGCACTTTAGCCTAGGGGCAGGGAAGATCTTTAAAATTTACATTCCCATTACACCTATCAGTAAAACTTTTTTTATCACATGCCTCTAGTATGTGTATTTATACATTTTATACATGTACTGCTATATCATTATATTATGTTTATTGTAAATACATAAAATTTAAAATAAAGAGATGAAATAAAAATATTTTTAAAATAATTTTGTTGGTACAAAAAACACTTTTTGCTATTTCTAAATAAAATTACTTTTTTTTGTAAAAACAGTTTGATTTCATATGCTTCATTAGTTTTGCAGATTTTAGGCTAGTACTTTGTGATAGAGTATTTAAAAGTTTTGGTTCTTAGGTTTTTTGATACTTGGTTTGTATTTTTTTCCCTGTAAAACTTCAAATTTTTGACTTCCAAGTATTTAGAATCCTCTAAAGTTTTGAAATTGTTTGAATTGTTTGACCTTGTTTGAAATTAACAAATCTTAAGTGTCTAGAAAGATGTTTGTGATGAGTGTAATGGGACAATCTGATAGCATTTTATGTTTTTGCTGGAGTGGTTCACAAACAGTGTGTATTTGCTTCTAAGCTTTTTGATGGGCTTTAGGGAAATCTTCAGAATAAGGTTATAAATCTGAGTCAGTTCTGTCTTGCCTACTTGAGCTGCAACCCCACTGGTTGTAGCACCTGTGCTATATCTGGCCTTTTGCTTGTTGCTGTTGTTTGTTTCTGCAGCTTCTGTTCATCTTGCTTGGATCACTCTATGACCATGGATGGGCCACTGCCTCAGGATTGCTCATGGTGTGCTAGCTTGCCCTGAGGATGAGGTTTTAGAATGATGCCTGGTACCAGGGAAGCAGGATCTGTTCAGTACTCTGAGTCCAGGGGGGTGAAGTATAACTAGATATAGGGAAGTGTATATCCAGTCTTACCTCCTCCTACCCCACAAAGCCCCAGAAAGGTACTCTCTTTCTGGAGAAGCAGGGTCTGTACTGTTTAATAGTGGGGATGAGAGAGGAAGGCTCAAGGACCCCCTGGGGAGTGACTGTTGTCCTGATCCAAGAGGGAGCATCCAAGGTTGACTATCCAAAATAGTTTGTGCCTGGCACTAGGAAGGAACTGAGGCTGGATAGTAATAAATGCTGGCTGTTGACTTCCATTGTAGCTCATACTGGCACAGACAGAAGGGAGGTTGGGGCAGAGTGGAGAATAACTGCCTGCCCACCTGCCTTCTTAGGAATAAGCATGTGGTGTACAGTAGGGGCAATCAGGAGAAAAGAGAGCAACAGACATAGGTGCTGATGGTTGGAAAAATGCTTAGTTGACTGGGTGGCTCTCCTCTGTTAGAATATTTTTTTAGCATACCCCCAAAGGATTGTCTTGTATGTGCCCCATTTTAGAGACTACAGCTTTTAGGAGACTATAAGTGGCATAATAGCTGCTGATTTGCATTGTTATAAGGAGTTTCTTCACTACGAGAGTTCTTTATAGTGATGAAATGACAAATCTGGACAATGTGTAGGTCTTTAAAAAATGGTTTTCTCTATTGCCATTGGATAATACATATTCTGGCTTATGGCCTATGATGAAAATGTGTACTGTTAAGGATAACTTCAGATTTTTTAAAATAAAAAGAAATATCATTACGATAGTTCAATAATGCCTATTTTAAGTTTATTTATTCCCAGTAACTAAAGTGATCATTTAAAGTTACCTTGACAGTGACTTATGATTAATTTTTTTAGGACACTGAAGTATATAAAGCTACGTTAAAAGATGACATCACCAAGTGGCAGAATGTTATGAAAGCTCACAGCTCTGTGGATTGGTTAATAGTGGTAGTTGAAAGTGATGCCAAGAAAAAAAACAAAACCAATATCCTTCCACGCACATCTATTGTAGACAAAATAAGAAATGATTTTTGTAATAAACAGAGTGACAGGTAAGAATGTAATTTTAACTACTTTCACTATCATCCAAGCAATTTTAGGCAACCAGTTGTTTTTATTTGTTTGTTTGTTTTACTAAATTTGATGCCTCTTTTGTAATGGAGTATTAACACTTTGAAGGCCCATCTCACATGGAATGTTCTTTCTTTAACTTGGCTGGACTTCAGTTTCCTCACCTATAAAATAAAGCAACTGGCCTAAATGACTCCTAAGGTCCCTTCTGACTCTAAATCTATGATCTTCTCTTCTTCTTTAAAGTCCCAGCTAAAATCCCTGAAATAGTTATTCACAGTCTTTCGCCTGAGTCCTGTAGATTATAAGCTCTTCATAAACAGATTACATTTTTATTCCTTCTTTTTTTTTTTAAACAAAATTCTTCACAGTTTTGCACAAATAGTTGGTGCTTAGTAAATACTTGATTTTTATTAGAAACAAAATTAAACTTGTAACTGGTTAACCCCTTTATTAAAACAGTAGTGGTTTAAAGGTGAATTTGAAGCTGTGTAAGAATTCTTTTAAAATTTCCCATTCATATTCTAAATCTCTGAAGGGATAGGGAGAAGAAAAGAGAGAAGTAAGGGAGGGGAGGGAGAGGTGGAGGGGATGGGATGGGATTTGAATAAATGCACATTTAGTGATTGTAAGTACAAGAGCCATGGAGTGATAGGTTGATGTTGACAAGAAGGGCTGTCTTTTTTCTCTTCTTCCTTGTTCTTTATGTGGCCACACATGGAAAAATGTGGTACTGGGGCAGTACAGGTAGAAGTTGGGGGGAAGGCATGGAAAATCAAGTGTGGGGGATTAAGTATACTTTTAATTGCTTAATTTCAGAGTAAAAAGTGCTGAATGGGAAATGAAGCATAAATAGGGAGGGAAAGAGACTGAATAAAGGTGAATGAAGATAAAAGAGAGGTTTAAGAGGTATGAGACAATAGGACAAATGGAAGGACTATTAATTTTTTATAAAAGGGAGGATATTTCAAAGCTCAAAATCAGAGATGACACAGTTAAAAGCTAACAGTGAAATATAAAGTCATAACTGTCCCTGAGGATGTCTAAAGTAGAATATAACTAACTATACATCATGGAAGCTGGGGTGGTTAATGAACTGAGAGGCCTATCAAGGAGGAAAGCAGTTTGTTAGTATTAAGAGAAGAGTATAAGCTAGTTAGGCACTGAACTCCTGGAGAAAGGAAGAAGCCCAATGAGGTGATGATAGGATGAACTAGGGATTTAGATTTTGTACATAAGGAATCATTTGAAGGTTTTGAAAATAATTTCTATTCACACAGCCATCAACCACCCTTGTTCAGGCCCTTATCACATCGTGCCTAAAGTGTATTGCATATCCTCCTAATTGGTCTCCCTGCCTTAAGTCTTAACCATTTTCCATTTAGCCTCTATATATATATATATATATATATCTCACAAAGTGATTTTCCTAAACCATAGTACCATATCCCTTTATTACTCAGTAAACTTTAATGGCCCCTCTGTTATTCTGTTGGGCATTTGAAGCACTTTGCCACAGCCCCTTCTACCTCTCCAATCTACGTACACATTATTCACCTCCACGAACTCTATGGTCCAGTTATATAGGCTTTGTTCCTGTTATTTATGCATAACATTTCATATACTATCTCAGTGCCTTTGCATTGGCTTTTCCCTGGGCTTTGAATGCAGTTCCTCTCTACTTTCACCTACTACATTCCTTGGGATTCTCCTCATATTTATTATTCAAGATTCATTTAAAATCTATATGAAGTCTAACTGTCTACATGAAGGCTTTCCTGATCCCCACACAATTGTTAATGATTTCCTACCCCAAATTACCTTATGTTTATTTTTTATATTCAAATAACATCTCTGTGATATGTGTGTATAGTATATACGTACATACATACATACATACTTACACCATTTCCTCTAATAGAAATTTATAAGCCTTTAGAGCAAGGACAATTTTAATTTTAATATTTGTATCTCCAACACATGGACTTGCTCTTATATGTGTCTTGATTGATGACCACAGCTGTATTAAGACTAATTTAGTGTTTTTCGGGGTAATTGGAAGAATTAAAATACAAGGAGACCACTTAAGACACTGCTATCAAAACTTTTGTGGGGATGGTCTGCAAAACTCCTCTAAGTGTCACCTAAATCAGATTAAAAATGTAATTGGGAAAGTTACAAAGGTGAATAGAATTTTAGAAAAATTAAATATAATAGATCTCTGGAGAAAATTGAATGTGAATAGAAAAAACTACCTTTTCCTCAGTTATACATGGCACCTTCACAAAAATTAACTGTATCAGGGCATAAAAACCTCACAAACAAATGCAGAAAAGCAGAAATATTAAATGCCTCTTTTTGGACCATGATACAATAAAAATTTCATTTAATAAAGGGCCTTAGAAGCATAGATTAAAAAAGTATTGGAAACTAATCCTGAAGAGTGAGGGAGTCAAAGAACAAATCATAGAAACATTCAGCAATTTTATTAAAGATAATGACAACAGTGAGACAACATACCAAAATTTGAGGGGTACGGCCAAAGTAGTACTTAGGGGAAAATTTTATATCTCTAAATGCTTACATCAATAAAAAAAAGAAAGAATAGGTTAATTAATTGGGCATGCAATTAAAAAAAAAACTTTAAAAATAACAAATTAAATTCCACAGTTAGATACTAAAATAGAAATCCTGAAAATCAAAGGACAGATTAATAAAATGGGAAGTAAATAAACCATTGTGTTTATAAAGCTTGAAACTGGTTTTATGGGAGTGGGATGAAATATATAAATCACTGCTTAATTTGAGTATAAAAAAGATAAAAAATAATGAATATCAAAAATGAAAAAGGTGATTGTACCATGAGTGAAAAGGAAATGAAAGCAATTATCAGGAGGTATTTTGCCCAATTACATGCCAATAAATCTGACAATCTAAGCAAAATGGATAAATAGTTGCAAAAATATAAATTGTCTGGATTCATAGAAGAGGAAGTAGAATGTTTCAATAATCCTATCTTAGAAAAAGAAATTGAAGAAGCCATAAATGAGCTTACTAAAAAAAGATCACTAGGACCCGATGGATTTAGAAGTGAATTCTGCCAAACATTTAAAGAACAATTAATTCCATTACTGTATATAACTATTTGGGAAAATAGAGGGGTCCTGCTAATTTCCCTAATGAATATTGATGCAAAAATTATTTTTTAAAAATACTAGCAAGGAGATTACAGCAATATATTATAAGGATCCCACACTATGACCAAGTGGGATTTATACCAAGAATTCAGGACTAATTAATATTAGGAAAACTATCAGCATAATTGACCTTATCTATAACAAAAACAACAAAAATCATATTATCTCAATAGATACAGAAAAACCTTTTGACAAAATACAAAACTCATTCCTGTTAAAAAGACTAGAAAAGATAAGAATCAATGGAGCTTTCCTTAAAATGATAAGTAGTTTCTATCTAAAACCACCAGCAAGCATTGTCTGTAATGGGAATAAGTCAGAAGGCTGAAGCAGAGATGCCCATTATCACTATTGTTACTCAGTATTGTCAACACAACAATAGCAATAAGACAGGGGGAAAGAGAACAGGAAATGTGGAAACAAAATAACACTTTTTGCATATGTTATAATGGTTTACTTTTGAGAATCCTTGAGACAATCAACTAAAAAATTAATCAAAATAATTAACATTAGCAGAATTGCAGGATATAAAATAAACCCACATAAATCATCTACCAAGATAAACTCAGGAACCATATGAACATGATTAATAAACACTTTTTCACACAAATAAAGACATTTAAACAATTGGAGAAATATTAATTGTTCATAGGTAGGCCAAACCAGTATAATAAAAATGAGTGTTCTTAAATTAATTTGCACATTTAATGCCATACCAGTGAAACTACCAAAGAATTACTTTATAGAGCAAGAGAAAAAAATTCATCTGGAAAAATTAAAAGGGAATCAGTGAAAAAAAATGTAATGGAAAGGAATCTAGCAGTATCAGATTTTAAGAAACCTTATATGTACAAAATTTATAGCAGCTCTTTTTTTGAAACAAAGAATTGGAAATTGCAGGGATGCCCATCAATTGGGGAATAACTAAGCAAGTTGTGTTATGTGATTGTAATGAATGAAATACTATTGTGCTATAAGAAATGAAGAGCAGGTGATTTCAGAAAAGCCTGGAAAGACTTACACAAATTGATGCAAAGTGAAGTGAGCAGAGCCAATGGAACATTGTACACAGTAATAACAATATTGTATTGATGATCAGCTGTGAAAGACTAAACTACTCTGATCAATAAGATGAAATTTTTTTGATGACTTTAAAAAATAAATAATATATTTTTAAAATAAGAAAAAAATCAGAGAAATGTTTAACAAAATAAATAAAAATACAATATAATGTTAATTTGTGGTTTTCCAATTTAGTATCACTCCACCCCTTCCATAGAGCTATCTTTCTTTTGGGGTTTGTCACCACTGACTTAGAAATAATTGCAAAGGAAGAATTTTATCCATGTCATGTAGATATAGGCTAGGCCTTATCACCTTAGTTATATGTGGCATAGACAGATTTTGGACTTCATCCTTTTGATGTATTGAGGAGTCATTTAAAAGTTTCGATGTTATTGCTTATGAACTTCAAGGAATTAACTTTTATATTAATTTTTTCATTAAAATTAAATTTTATTTAAAAGGAAATAACTTTTTTCAATTGTAACTTAGGCATTAAAATATCAAAATTTGTTTGTTGCCCCTTTATATGTATTAATGGAGGGAAAGGTTATTGTTGGAAGCCCTGAGCCAAATTAATTACCTCTCCCTATGTTGTTAAGTTTTTTCCTGCAACATTCAAAAATTGTAAATTGTCTAGAAAATGTGGTAAATTCTGCTAAATTTAAGGGGGAACAATTCTTTATCTAAAATTATCTCTTCATATTTTTGCAGGTGTGTGGTTCTCTGTGACCCATTGAAGGATTCTTCCCGTGCTCAGGAATCCTGGAATGCCTTCCTGACCAAACTTAGGACTTTGCTTCTTATGTCTTTTACCAAAAACTTAGGCAAGTTTGAAGATGATATGAGAACCTTGAGGGAGAAGAGGACTGAACCAGGATGGAGCTTTTGTGAATATTTCATGGTTCAGGTATTTGAACAAACACCAAATCAATCAACATTTTTTGTTGTTTGCTTCCCTGGGAATTATTACTTTTGCTAGTATTATTATTTTTTTTTAAACTAGAGATTAGTAGTAAGAGTAACAAGAATAAGTGAATAGAGCACCGACCCTGGAGTCAGGAGGGCCTGAGTTCAAATGCAGCCTCAGACACTTAACACAAAAACTAGCCATGTGGCCTTGGGCAAGTAACTTAACCCCAATTGCGCTCCAAAAAAGCAAAAAAAGTTAAAGAATAGTAAACCTTGGGGCAGCTAAGTGGCAATGAATAGAGCACCGGCCCTATAGTTAGGAGAACCTGAGTTCAAATGCAGCCTCAGACCCTTAACATTTACTGGCCATGTTGGGCGAGTCACTTAACCCCAATTGCCCAGCCTTCCCCCCTCCAAAAAAAAAGGCAAAAGAATTGTAAGCCTCCTTATTTCTTGGCTTTGTACAAAGTAAAATCAGAGATAATTTCTTACTAGTTTTCCTGTTTGCATCTCTACTGCTTGCATCCTAACTTAACTTTGAAATAATTATGAATTCAGAGTTACCTTGGGATTTTGTTGCATATTATTTGGTTCTCAGGAGTCTTTTGGTTATTAATACATTGGAAATCCAGGTCATCTGTTTTCAAATTTTATGCATGCTCTTTCCAAAATAACACATTGCTACCCATTATTAAGACATTCTATTTCTTTTAAAATATGTCATATCAACCATGATACCACTAAAATGTAGGCAGTAGATTAAGAAATTATAAAGTTTCTTATCAGAGTCAGCCTGAAATAAATTAAAATCAACTTTCCATTTCTAATAATTAATCATATGTTGCTACCTTGTGACTAACATGCAAGTACTTTATAAATGCTTGCTGCTGTTAATATCCTTGTTAGGATTGTTTTTATCATTAGTACTCATTGAATTTAGTGTTAACACAGTTGCTTTGGGGTTAAATCACATGGATCATGGCAAGGAGTGGCATGCAGTTCATTTTATTTTGTTAATTTCAGTTGTCCTTTTTCTCCAAAAAAGATGTGTTAAGTATATATACTGATTTAATCATAAAGGGGATAGGGAACTGATATGTGCTAGATTGTAGTTTGGAAGGCATTCATAGGGTCCTCCAATTTAGATCTGGAAGAGACTTAGTATTATTTTAAAAGAATGACAAGCTCTTTGCTGTGAACAGAAAGATTGTAAAGAGAAAGATTATGTTCTCACCACCATGACTTGATTGAAAAAACAAATTTTAGTTGAAATTGTTTTGCATGTACTTGGCACCACTTACTTTTGAGTTATAAGGTTGATTACTAGAAATGATTAATTTTAGACTGATTCTAAATTCCACGCATAAGATTTCTGATAGTAAACTTAAATTTCTTAATCCTCTGCCTACATTTTAGTGGCACCAGGGTTGATATGACATATTTTTTAAAAATTAGGACTTAATAGTGGGAAGCAGTGTGATACTTTGGAAAGACCATGTACAAGATTTGAAACCAGATGACCTGGATTTGAATTCCAGCTCTGCTGTTTACTTACTTTCTTTGTGACCTCTCACAGGCACAAAGATAAGTCATATAAACTCTTTGAGTTTACCTCAATATCTGTCTTTTATAAAATGAAAGAGTTGGATTAAGTAACCTCTGATATGGTTGCCCCTAACAACTCTTACGTCTTTTATCCTTTGACTGTTTTGCCTTTTGCCCAGTCTATTGAAGCTCTCTTAGATTGAATTTCTTCTTCCTCTTTTAAACTTAATTAAGTTTGCTAGTAGAACTCACTTTTTTAGATTAATTGATGCCTTTTGTTTTCATATCACCCTTCATTTATGACTATGCCTTTCCCCCATTCATCTGTTAATATCCAGGATAAAAAATTTTTAAAACAATCCAAGCAAAACCAATTGAGAAATCAACATTGAATTTAGTTATTTAAAGATATTCAATATTGATCTCATGGTAATTATGCCCTATTGGACGTAAATTACAAGTTCTAAAAAATTAAAAGTAATAATTACATACTCCTCATGTTTAAATAACATCAGTAAGATACATTTTATTGTGTCTTTTCTGTGGCCATGTTTGATAATTACAATATCAGTTATATTTTATTCTTTCTGTTTATGTGGTAGTTCTTATGTATGTTGTTTTCTAGTTTTACTTCATTTTTGTATTATTTTTTATACCTTCCTCTGTTTATCATAATTCTTTATATTTATCATTTCTCATGTCACATTAATGTTTTTGGACCCATCTATCACCATTTAGCCTTCCTCAATTGATGGACACTTACTTTATTTACTTTTCTTTACTACCACAAAAAGTGCCTCTGTGAACACTTGTCACATGTGAGATTTGTCTTTGGTTTTCTTGGAGGACATCCCTAGCAGTGGAATATCTGAGTCATTTTCGTCATTTGTAAGCATTAATCAAAAATTACTTTCCAGAGAAGTTGGATCACTTCACATCACTACCAACAGTATTTCAATAATCTTTTTCTGACATATACTGTTTCCATCTTTTCATATTTAATTTGATTTGAGATAAATGTAGAATTATTTATATTTGCATTTCTCATTTAGTTATTTGGAACAGTCTTTTGTTTGGTTGTTTTTAGGTTGTCATTCTTCTAATAACTTTTATATCCTTTGAAGACTCATCTTTGGGGGAATGGCTCTTTGTCTTAAATATTAATGTTAAATATCTATATATCTCATATCAAATCTTTATCAGAGATAGTTATATAAAGCATTTTTTTTTACCCATTTGGCAGTTTCCATTATCCTATCTGCATCTTTTTTTTTAAATCTCTTGACCTAAACCTTTTTTTGATTGAGAATTCATGTCAGGGTTATTAAAGATACTAATAAATATTTTCTTATGATGTGACTGTATATTTGAAAAATATCTGTGGCTTCCCCTCATGATTACCTCATCTTCTAAATGTATATATCTCGTGTGTTGGGTGGGGGGGGTGTGTGAGTGAACAGCTAGGTGGAGCAGTAGATAGACTGCCAAGCCTAGAGTCAGGAAGACTCCCCTGCCTGTGTTCAAATTTGGCCTCAGAATTCTACTAGCTGTGTAACCCTGGGCAAGTCACTTAACTTTTTGCCTCAATTTCTTCATCTGAAAAAATGAGCTAGAGAAGGAATTGGCAAACCATTCCATTATCATTGCCAAGAAAATCCTAACTGGTGTCATGAAGAGTCAGACATTACTGAAAAACAACTCATCAACAACAGAAATACATGCACTCACATGCACGCACACAGGAACTATTTTTGCTTTTTCTTTGTATTTCCACCAAATAGCATGGTGCCTAGTCCATGTTAGGAGTGCAATAAATGTGTTTTGATAGATTAATTTTAAATTTAGTATCCATTTAGAGCTTCTTGTAGTGTCTGGTATGTAAGATGCTGGTCTAAACTTATTTTTCCCCAAATTACTTCCTGGTTTCCCAGTTTGTTTTTCAAGTACAGGGACACAATACTTTGTATTCCAGAGACTATTGAAAATTATGTTAATAAGTTTACCTTCTGGAATATTGTGTTCTAAGCTTTCTACTCTTTTATTGTGGTGGCTCCTGAATCTTGTGTGATCCTGACTGTGACTCTGAATTATTAGAATTCTTTCTGGTTGCTTGCATTATTTTTTAACTGATCTGGAAACTGGATTTTGGCCAACACATTCTTGGGAGTTTTTATTTTGAGGTTTTTTTAGAAGTTGACTAGAGGATTCCTTCTATTTCTACTTTGCCTTTTGGCTCTAAGAAATCTGGGCCTCGGGGCATGTAGGTAGCCCAGTGAATAGAGCACCAGCCATGGAGTCAGGAGGACTTGAGTTCAAATTTAGCCTCAGACACTTAACACTTACTAGCCATGTGATCTTGGCCAAGTCACTTAACCCCAATTGCCCCCCCCCCAAAAAAAAAAAAAGAAATCTGGACCATTTTCTTTTTTGAATTTATTGAAATATGATATATAGACTCTTTTTGTTCATGGCTTTTAGATAGTCCAGTGATTCTTAAATTTTCTCTTTTCAGTCTGTTTTTCACGTCAGTTATTTTTGCTATGACATATCTTACATTTTCTTCTTTTTTCCCCCAATTTGTTGACATTGCCTTAATATTTATTCTTTTCTTGTGGAGTCATTGGTTTCTTTTTGATCCATCATAACTTTCAGGGAGTTTGTTTCTTGAGCAAGGTTTCGAACCTCTTTTGCCAAATTGTTGATTTTCTTTGCAGTTCTTTTTAAACTCTTTTTTAAAAAACTCTTGATTTATCTCTTCCAAGCATTCTAGTTGAATTTATGCCCAGGCAGTGTTTTCCTTTGAGTCTTTGCTTGCAGATATTTTGAAGACATTGTCTTCTTCCAAGGTCATGTCACCAAAATAGCTCTTTATGACTTGTTAGGTCTTTATGGCTTTTTTGTTTGTTTATTCTTCAAGCCTACTTCTTGACCTTGATGGGCCCTGCACATTGAATTCTTGGCTATTCCTGTTGCTGCTTTATTGGGATATAGAGTTTTGTTATTCTAGTATCTCAGGAGCACCGGGGACCTGTTTTCATTATTATCTGAGTAATGTGATCCAAAGAAAAATCTGATTGTTGCTCCCCTAATTTGAGCTCTGCAAGTTCCTGACCTGGGCTAGGTCAGCCCCTATCAACCATCTGGAAGCTATACTGGTTCAGAATGACAGAACTCCAGATTCCCTCCCTGGTTGTATCTGTTCAGACTGGGTTAGAAGTTGGAACTGAGGCCCTTCCCTGCTACAGGGCTCCAAGTCACACTGCTGCTGCTTACTTGTAAATTTGCTTCTCTCTCAGGACACCAAAGGGCCTAAGACTACTCCTTACCTTAGAACGTGGTACAGATCCCCACTGTCCCCTTGGGACTTTGACTTAGATATGGGTAGTGAGTGACAAAGCTGCCAAGACAACCTGTTCTTAGCACCCTTCATAAAGTCAAGGTGGCTTGGTATAGGTCTGGAACATGCCATGGTGTGTAGGCTCTCTGTGTGCTGCAGTTTGTGTGATGTGCTTCTGACCAGACACTGCAGTGTCTACAGGCCCCTCTGTTTCCCTAAAAGACTCACATTGACTTTTTCTTGGATTTGCCATCAGGATTTGGTCTAGTACATTTTCTAAATCTGTTTGGAGGATTTGGAGGTATTAGAGAGAGAACTCGGAACTCTGGAGGCGTGCTAGCCCAAACTGGCTTGCAAGAGCTCATTCTTAAATTTTCAGGTATTCGTGCCTTTGGAAGTTAGCAAGTGCTACAAATCAGGGCTTGATTTATTTTTTTGTTGATTACCTAGACTTAAGAACGTGATGGAGAACATGTAACAATGCACAAGTGTCACTGGTTCATGGGTTTTTTTTCCCCAAGATAGCAAGTTGTTAAACATTTACTAGCCACCCCTGGAGCTTCCTGTATTTTTTGGTATTTTTTTTTTAGTTTATTTGTCTGTGCTATTCAGTTTATTTTTTATTCTCCTTTATTCTAATCTGCTCTACTTCTATTTTTACTTTTTTTAAAAAAATTATTTTGTTGCACATCACAAAAATGCCTTCTGTTACCCTTCCTCATCACCTTTTCCAGAGAGCCATCCCCTACAACAGATTTTTTTAAAAAGAAAAACAGGAAGAGAAAAAATATTGGCAAAACTGATTAATACATTGAAATAAGTCTAAAAAATATGTGTATGCAATATTCTGTACTTGTGGATCTTTCACCTCTGAAAAGAAATCAGACTGGGTATTTTTTTATATCTTTTCTTAGGGGCCATGCTTTTATTTGTAACTTTACACCATTCATTTTTTTAATGGTTGTTCTTTCCATTTATATTGTTGTAGTCTTTTCTGTACGTTAGTTTCTTCACTCTGCACAAATTTCCATAATTCTGTATATTCATACTTCTCTTCTTTTAAACAAGTACTAGGTAGTTTGGTGATTATTATTTAGTAGTAGAGTTTGAGATCTGGTACTGCCAGATCCACTTCTTTCCTATTTCCCTTGAGATGTTTGACCTTTTTGTTCCTTGAAAACAATTCTGTTATCTTTTTTTTTTTTTAGCTCTACAAAACTCCTTGGTAGTTTGATTGGTATAGTACTTTTATACTCAAAACTTTAAAAACATTTCATAAAAATAAAAATCTTAATTGTCATTTCTCTTCTGACTTTAGATTTTGTTGCTTGACAATGGAATAGAGTAGTCAACAAACCAGAATAAATGTCTGCATGGATTTTAGCATATAAAGGGATTATTAGGAGTAATCTTATAGGATCAGTAATTTATTATATGGGGAAACATTTGTCCTTCTTAGTGTCCATAAGTCTGTGGTGATACCTGGATGATGAACATCTTTGCCATAGACAGTCAATTTTTCTTTAAATGATTGTTTTTATCCGAAGTGACTTTGTGTATAATACATAAAAATAGCTCTGAATTGTTGCATATTTTTTCTTTTTACCTTCCTAAATAGGAGGAACTTGCCTTTGTCTTTGAGATGCTACAGCAATTTGAAGATGCCTTGGTACAGTATGATGAATTGGATGCCCTATTCTCTCAATATGTTGTCAATTTCGGTGCAGGTGGTAAGTAGTGAATAACAGTTTTCTACTGTAAAAACCAAGAGTCAGAAATGCAATAATTATGCCAGTACATACAACAGATGAATTTTCATTTTCTCTTATTAGAAATCATAAAACTGAGTAAAAATCCATGTGTGTGTGTGTGTATATTTGTAAAGCAAAAGAGAGATTGTTTAGTCTTTCTATCTGCCTTCTTGAATTATGGTTCTGTGCCCTTCTAGAGGGAATGTCTGGCCTTTGTTTGATCATAGTCTGTCTTCATAATCTCAGGGATGGTGCAGGTCAGGGTCCTGCAAAATTTTAGTGCCCCAAAGCAGACTAATCTAGGCTGAAGTCTGATCCCTACCCTCTTGGTTTGAGCTTTGCATAATCCACTTTGGGTCTGGGCAACATAATGATAGGTTTGGGTCTGGTGGTAACTCTAGTAGACTTCTGCTGTCCTCAGCTTCCTTCAGCAAGCTGGAACGTTTTCTAAAGTTTTTAAGTGACAGAACTGTAGGCTTCCTCTTGGTCTGAACTTTCTGCCCTGGTTACTCAGCTGCAGACCTCAGATTAGTCTGGCAGCTGATTCCCAGGACCTGCCCAAGTATCAAAGCTGCACAACTGCTGCTTGTTTCTGTTCTGCCTGCCTGCTGTGCAGCTGCAATAGCCCCTAGGCACAGTCCAACTCCACAATCCACGCTGGGTCTACAGTATAGTTCCGGGGTCAGAACAACAAAGCCTCCCAGTTGGCAGTTGTTCCTGTTTTCTGCAGAATGTCAGGCCCTAGTTGAGTCCCCTGACTAGAAGACCCTGTATTTCAGTTTCCTGGCTAGACTATCCCCAATATTCAAGACCTCTCTCTCTCTTCTAATGCTAACCTGGTTCAGAAAAATGATAGAGTTTTTTTCTTGGATTTCATGTTCATGTCAGCTTGCTGCTCTTTGTTGGTAAGAGTAGTTATGGGGCGTAGCTGTCTTATTGCTTACCCCTACTCTGCTGTCTTTGCTGTCACAGAAAGACAAGTTAATCCATAGTTGGTTCCTTGTGTTTATTTAGATGGTGCAAACTGGCTGACTTTTTTCTGCCAATCAGTGAAGAGCTGGAATGGATTGATTCTCCGAAAGCCAATAGATATGGAAAAACGGGAGCTTATACAGAGTCAAGAAGCTACACTTTTAGATCTTCGAAGTTACCTGTTTTCTCGACAATGTACATTGCTCATCTTTTTACAGAGACCATGGGAAGTATCTCAGCGTGCACTAGAACTCCTTCACAATTGTGTGCAGGAGCTCAGGTTACTAGAAGTGAGTCTAATATTTTTTATTGGAATATTTTCTTGATGAATAATGAATGTGTCTGTACTCTGACATCCATGGTATTAAACCGCTTATATTTACTGAAGACATATTGTTCCATAGGCATAAGTTTTTGATGGGAAATGTGCTTTTTTGTTCATCTTTTGGTGTGGCCATATGTTTTCAAATGACATTTCTTCCAAGTTTGGGGTAATTTAGTTTATATACTTAAAGCTAGACTTTTTGATGGATTTCCTTCTATCAGGAGTTCTTAACATGGGTCTGTTCTGTGAATTTCTATTGTGTTTAGTTTTTTAAGTTATTTTGACAACTATATTCCAATGTAATTGGTTTTCTTTGTAATCCTATGCATTTTAGTTTATATGAAACACCATTCTGAGAAGGGGTCCATTGGCTTCATTGTACTTCCAGAGAGGTTCTTGACAGTTAAATTGTTGTATATTTGTTGCATATTTCACCTGTTGTATATTTTAATATTTTATTCTTTATTCTGTTCCATATTTAACTTTTTTTAATTTATTAAATCTCTAAACATTTTACTTATTTATTTTCTGTGACCTATTCCTCTACCCCATCTCAGCTACACACATACTTTCAAAATTGCTATTTCCTATTGTTCTTGTTCCTCTGAAACTACTACCTCTTCTGTGACATAGGTCCCTTCTTCTCTTCAAATGTGCAGCCTTCACCCTCCTGATAGTATGATTGGACCAATTGTTACTTCCAGCTTTAAGCTGGGAGAAATTCTACACTTGTTTTTAGTACCTCTGGCATTATCTTTTTAAGTTGCTTTTCCATCCCTGAATGTAATCATTACAATTTATAATCTTTTTTTCTAGATTATTTTAATTCGTTTCTTTAAATTATTTGATTAAATAAGGTGACTAGAATCAAAAAAATTAATACACATAATGACTATAAGAAAGGGAGGGAAGGTAATACAATGAAACTGAACGGTACATAATTATAAAAACCAACTTTGACCTCCCCCACATCAGAGAAGAGATAATTCCTTCCTTTTGGAGAAGTGGGTAACTATGCATGTTGAAATGTTACATATGCAGTCAGACACAGTCACTGTATTCTTTGTTTTTATGAAGTAACTTTTCTTTAACCTTCATTACAAAGCAAGGTTTACTGGGTAAAGAAACTGTATTTGGAATGAATGAAATGTAAAAACAAATGGCATCAGTAAAGCTAAAAAAAATTTACTCTGGTTCTACAGACATTATTGATTTCATTCATGATATTTGTTGTGAGTTTGTTGAAGACATCTTTAAAAATCATATTTATTGGGAGCAGCTAGGTGGCGCAGTGAATAGAGCACCGGCCCTGCAGTCAGGAGGACCTGGGTTTGGATCCGGCCTCAGACACAAAAAACTAGCTCTGTGACCTTGGGCAAGTCACTGAAGCCCAATTGCCCACCAAAAAGCAAAAAATAAAAATAAAAAATCATATGTATCTATCAACTGTAAGGAGATCTGCCCATTTCCATGAAAAAGTTCATCACTAGCAATTATCATTCAGTAGGTAGCATCTTTGACAAAAATATCACAGAGGTAGAGCCCCTTTTTTCTTATGGTGATTCTTTTCTTCATGAGCATTGTACGGAGGGCTTGAATAAATGTTTATTTAATGGAACTGAGTGAGTCTAGTCATGTAATACTAGCTCTTAAGAATTTTGTAATAAAACTCTTTTTTCTTAACCCTTTCTCCTTTCGTTATAAAATATTATAGCATTAGATATTTAGAACTGTAAGGGACTTTAGACATCATGGAGACCCAGAGCATTTAAGTATCTTGCTCAGGATGACACATATTATATATATATAATAGAGCCAGGGTTCAAACCCAAGACCTCTGGTGCTTTTTCCACTTTTTTCCCACACTTTCTCCTGCATTAAATTATGAAGTTATTCATGATAAATACCTTCACGCATATTATTTCTTTACTTATGAAAGAAATTGTATCTGAAACCAGATTCCATTGTGTTACTTTTCATATACTAATTTATTGTTTAATACCAGAGTAAATATTTTTGTCTTATTATCTTCAGCTGGATAATTTTGCTTTTCTGGTGAAGGTTACCGTGTTTCCCCGAAAATAAGCCCTCCCCTTACTGTGTAAGATTCCTCTAAAATAAGCCCTCCCCCGAAAATAAGCCCTATTGAGATTGCTACTGTAGTGAAGGTGATCCCCTGCGCTACACGCTACATTACAGTACCCTCTGTATGCACCGTGTCCCCCCCCCCCCCCCCCCCCCGTGAAACGCACACCGCGCTCCAAGCTGCATCCAATCAGAGCTGCAGCAGTGAGCATGTCATCCTGTTCTTTATTGAATAAAGGTACATTTTTTTGTTCACATTTACCTGTTTATTAAAATTGCTGTCAATGTTCATTAAAATAAGCCCTCCCCTGAAAATAAGCCCTCTGGTGTTTTTCTGTCCAAAAAATTAATAA
Source organism: Petaurus breviceps papuanus (assembly GCF_028583685.1). Lineage (NCBI taxonomy): Eukaryota > Metazoa > Chordata > Mammalia > Diprotodontia > Petauridae > Petaurus > Petaurus breviceps. The sequence continues at coordinate 11,844,203 of NW_027187374.1, read as the reverse complement.
GACAGTGTCTTATTATCGGGGAAACACGGTAATTCTTATTAGAATCTGTAGCGTCTGCCAGTATGTAAATAAAAAATCATAATCCTTAATTTATTTTAATTTATGCATGTTTGTTTTTTTTAGTCAATAATATATTTTGAGGAAATCCTAATCTCTGACTTCATCAACATTGCAGCAGTTAAAATATATTCCACATAATAGTGCTTCCTTCAGGTCTCAGCTAAAGTTTCACCATCTGAAAGAAATCTCCCTTGTCCTCCTTAATCCTAGTACCTTTCCTCTGAGATTGTCTCCAGTTTATCCTGTATGTATCTTTTTTTGTACATAATTGATTGTAATATCATCTAGCTGATAATATATCATACAGACCTACAAAGTTCACGTTTAGATCCTCCTCCACAGTCTACAAGTTCCAAAAAACAGTTAACTTAAACATTATAGAAGAATAATTGAAACAGATAGTACACATAGCCTTACACTTTAATATTTCCCCAGAAGTAGCTAATTAAATAATCCTTAAAAAAAATTATGTGTACTTTAATTTTAATAAGTTGGTACCCATGTCATTCTTGGTTTTGATTTATGTTGCTATTTAAAGTTATTTTTGTTTAAATATTGGTAGTTGTATTTATAATTCTGGTTTACTCTGCATTACTATAAACAAGTTTTCCTATGTTTCTTTAAATTCTTCCTAGTTATCCTTTATAGCACAATACTGTTCTTTTACCATATGAAGTAACTTTCTCTCATATACCATGGTCTGCTTCCAGCTTCTTGCTGTTAAAAATATTGTTGCTATGAATGTTTATATGTAGTTGAACCTGTTTTTATTGTCAGTAAATCCCATCATAGTATTGCTAAGACAAAGTATATGAACAGTTTTGTAAATTTTTTTGCATAATTCCAAACTATTTTGCAAAATAGTGGAACTAAATCACAGTTTCAGCAGGAATGGACAGGCATCATAGGATAGTAGATTCAAGGGTGAACTTTGGAGTCAAGATGTGGGCTAGCATTTTCTTCTGACGCATTCCAGTTATGTGACCAAAGCAAGTGTCCCCAAGCAAGTCAAATAAGACAGTGAAAGGAGTTTCTCATTTCTAAGGTTTTTCTACCAGTAAAATCAAGGTCTAGTGCCACCCATCATCTACCCAATGACTATACATAATTTAAAACTTTTTCATAGCTGTGAAAGGGTGTGAGCATATTAAATTACCTTCTTTTTCACTTACACTTAAGTTTACCTGGATTATTTCTTTTTCTACAAGCTGCCATCTGCTTTCTCTTTCACATTTCACGTCCTCAGAATTGACTACCATGCCAAGAATGTGTTTAAATATTCAAAAATAAGGAATTAATCTGCAAATTGAAAATCTTAAGGTAGAAAATTCCATTTATATATTTTTTCTGAAGAATTCAAATTTATCACCTAGATCTTGGTGGCTATTTTTTATTGAATTCATAATCATTCTATTCTTCTCAATTTCTGCTCTTATGTTTGGAGATTCCATCTTGATCTTGCTATTATTACTCTTTATGTTCATGAACTCTGAAATTCCTTTATTTGAACACAACCTATCTTTCCTTCTTTCTCTGCCTTTTTTTAAAGTGCCTTTTCTCTGTCCTCATTCTCCCTCACTTTCTCTTCTCCCTTTGACTCTGTTGATCACCCTCTTGTCCTGGATACTTTCTCTCCTCTAGGTTTTTGTGAATCTGCTCTCCTGTTATTTCATGCAGATCACACTCACTAACCATGGGTGTCCCCAAAGACTCCATCCTGGAAATTCTTCTCTTCTACTTCTATATTGTTTCATTTGGTGATTTCATCAGTTCTCATGGGTTCAATTATCTCTATACAGATGCTTCTCAAATTTACATATCCAATCCTAACATCTCCTGAGTTACAGGACTATTAGCCATCTTGAAGTAGTAGTCCCATGAGTATCTCAAAATTCAGCATGTCCAATACAGAACTCATTATCTTCTCCCCAAGACCCTCTCCTCTTCCAAAATTCCCTGTTACCACTGGAGGGCACCACCATCCTTCCCATCAGGCTCCCAACTTGTCTGACTTTTCTTTCATGTCACTTCAATGTATCCAGTCAGTTACAGTCTTCTTACCTTCACATTTCTTCTATGTGAACATCCCTTTTCCTGCACTCATAGCTACCACAGCAGCTACTTATCACCTGATACCTGTATTATTGCAGTAGAGTGTTCATTGTTCTCTCCTCATTCCAAATCCATCTTCCACTTAGGGCCAAAGTGATTTTCCTAAAGCACAGGTCTGACCATTTCATCTCCTTTATTACCTCCAGAATAGAATATAAAATTCTCTGTTTGACATTTAAAGCCCTTCACAATTTTTTCCTTCTTCTCTTTTCAGTTTTCCTGTACTTTATTCCCTGCTGTATTTTTTATTATCCAGCAACATCTACCTTTTTGCTGTTCCTTGTATATGACAGTCCATTTCCCAATTACATTCTTTTTTTTTAATATATTTTATTTTTTCCCCAATAACATGTTAAAACAATTTTTAAAGTTTTGAGTTCTAAATTCTAACTTTCCCTCCTCTCTCCCCTTCCTGAGATAATAAGCAATCAGATATAGATTATACATGTGTAATCATGTAAAACATTTCTGTATTAGTCACTTTGTACAAGAAGACTCAAATAAAAGAAAAAGAATGAGAGTGAAAAATAGCATGCTTCAGTCTGTATTCAAACAATATCAGTCCTTTCTTTGAAAGCAGATAGTATACTTTATCATTAGTCCTTTGGGATTGTCTTGGATCGTTGTATCATTAAGAATAGATGTCATTCACAGTTCTTCATCATATGATATTGCTGTTTTTATTCTGGTTCTGTTCACTTCACTTTGCATCAGTCCAGGTCTTTCTGAAATCGTCCTGCTTGTCACTTCTTATAGCACAATAATATTCTATCATAGTCATATACCACAGCTTGTTTAGCCAGTCCCCAATTGATGGGTATCGCTTTGATGTCTAATTCTTAGCCCCCACAAAAAGACCTGCTATATATTTTTTTGTATAAATAGATCCTTTTCCTTTTTACGGATGTCTTTGGGATATAGACCTAGCAGTGGTATTACTGAATCAAAGGGTATGAACAGTTTTGTAGCTCGTTGGGCATAATTTCAGATTGCTCTCCAGAATGTTTGAATTGGTTCGCAGTTCTACCAACAGTGCGTTATTGTCACATTTTCCCACATCCCCTTCAACATCTGTCATTTTTTTTTTTTGTCATATTAACCAGGCTGACAGAGATTGGTACCTCAGACTCATTTTAACACACATTTCTCTTATCAGTAGTGATTTGGAGCATTTTTTTCATGTGACTGTAGATAGCTTTGATTTCTTTGTCTGAAAAACTGCCTTTGTGTGTCTTTTGCCCATTTATCAATTGGGGAATAACTTGTATTTTTATAAATTTGACTCAGTTCTCTATATATTTGAAAAGATGAGGCCTTTATCAGTGATACTTGTTGCAAAAAATTTTTTTTTTCCAGTTTTCTACTTTCCTTTAAATTTTGGTTGCTTTGGTTTTGTTTGTGCAAAACCTTTTTAATTTTATATAATCAAAATCATCCTTTTTCCATTTTGTAATGCCTTCTATAGTTTCTTTGGTCCTAAATGTTTCCCTTATCAACATAGATCTGACAAATAAAATATTCCATGTTCTCCTAATTTGCTTATTGTATCCCCCTTTATGTAGAAAGTATATACCCATTTTGATCTCATATTAGTGTAGGGTATGAGATTATGGTCTGTACCTAGTTTCTGCCATAGTATATTCCAGTTTTTCCAGAAGTTTTTGTCAAATAATGAGTTTTTATTCCAAAAACTTGGATCTTTGGGTTTCTCATGTACTAAATTGCCGTGGTCATTTACTGTAATGTGATTTGTACCTAATCTATTCCACTATTCTATTTCACTATATTCTATTTTTCATACCAGATTGTTTTGATAACTAGTGCTTTATAATTACATTCCTTTTCAATTACTCTTCCCCTATTCCAGGAATGTTTTCTTGCCTCTCCTCTGCCCCTAGCTTCCTGTAAGACTCAACTCAAATCCCACCTCCTATAGGGGCCCTTTCCTTGTTCTCCCACTGCTAGTGCTTTCCTTCTGAGATTACCTTCTATACATATCTTGTATGTATATAGTTTTTAGAAACTTTCCACCCCCATTAGAGTATGAGCTCCAGAAAAGCAGCAACCCTAATTTTGGCTTATTTTACATTGGTACTTAGCACTATATATATTTCAACACAGAGGACTAACAGTAACTAAATATTTCCATAATTGTTTCTTAGATGGTAGTACTTTTTAATTGTAATGAACTTATGTGCTTTTTCAGGTTTCTGTTCCTCCTGGAGCTTTGGACTGCTGGGTCTTTTTGAGCTGTTTAGAGGTGTTGCAGAGAATAGAGGGTTGCTGTGATCGTGCACAAATTGATTCCAATATTTCCCACACTGTTGGCTTATGGAGTTATGCCACAGAAAAGGTAGACAAGATATAATGCATAATGTTTTGCATTTTCTCTGGATTCTGCCAGTATGCAAAAAATAATAGGCAAAATACTTACCACATTATTTGACAGTAAATGGTTCTAATTACTGTAGTGCTATACAGCAGAGTACAGAAGTTGTCCACCATCTATTCATTCAATAGATAACTTTCTAAATACCTGCTATGTGAATATCAGAGGCAGCATTGCATAGTTGTGGATAGCATGATTGGCTTGGAACCAGGAAGACATACATTCACATTGCTTCTCTGACACCTACTGGATGTGACTCAGGGCAAGTCACTTTACTTCTGGCAGCTCTCCAGGATTTATCTTCCAAATTGAGGGGGATGTTCTCACTTTAGGAGTTTGCTAGGCAGATGAAATGACAGGTGCTTTGTATATTTTGAGTAGGTGTATAAATGCTATGCTACAGACTTCCGGAGGTATGAAAAATATAATACATGGCTTTTTGATCTAGTTGGGAATGATACAACCATACATATGAAAAGTTAAATGATACAAGTGATAGAGGAAGGAGTAACCTGGAGAAGTAAGGAAATTGATGAAGAAAGTGAACATTGAGAACAACTTTGGAAGATAGGTGGGTTTGTTGATAGAAAACCCTTTGTGCCTAGGAGAAGAAATCCAGTATAAATATAGGTAGGCAGGGAGAAATGTAAGAGATGTTTTTAGGAGAATATGACTAGGCCAGTCTATCTAGAAGGTTCTTTTAGGTCCATGGTATGAGATAAAAGTTGGGAAGATAGTCTGGGACAAGATTGTAAAAGACCTGAAGATGTTACCCTAAGAAGTTTGGACTTTTTCATGCAATAGGGAAGCCACTGAAGCTTTTAAAATAGGAAAATCATGTAATAAATATACAGTTGTCCCTCAACATTTATTAAAGTTAGGGACGTAGGACCCCTGCAGTTATGAAAAACCATGAATAATTCTGGGTCCTATCTGAACTCTTTATTTTTAATATTTTTTATCATATTTTAAGATTATGAAACAAGTAAAACAATATACTGCACCCATTAAAAAAGTTCCAGTTTCTGTGCAAGAAAAATTAGTATCTCTCACACTATGCAGTCTTCTCAGTTTCTAAGTGTAGCTGCAGCAACTGCTTCAAGGATTTCCTTCTATGAAAAGTGAAAGATAAAAAAGATCACTGCAGGAGAAAGTCAAATGACAGAATCTGGATGGTAGAGAGCCAAAGAGGAGCCATTCCGAAAAACAATCTGAAGCCCATAGTTCTTTAGTGCACTGAAAGTTTTAACAGAATTTACTTGTTTATAATACATTTATGTGTGTATATTTATGGTAGATTATAAAATAGTAATATGTTTTTAAATTTTCTTTACACGTGTACTGTCTATGATTTTCCACAATATGCTGTAAATCTCTAAAAATTCCCATTTAATTATCAATCAAAACTGGAAATGTGAAACCTATGAATGTTAAGGGATGACTATAGTTTTTTAAGAAACATTAGTCTGGTTTCAGTATACAGGATAGATGGAATCAAGGAGAAACTAATGTCAAGAATACCAGTTACTAGGGGCGGCCAGGTAGCACAGCAAGTAAGAGCACCGGCTCCAGTGTTGAGAAGACCTGGAGATCGAATCCCGGGCTCAGACACTTAGCACCCACCCAGAAACACCTGGCCGTGTAACCTTGAGCAAGTTACTTAACCCCAATTGCTTAGGGGTGGCCAGGTGGCTCAGCGAGTAAGAGCACCGGTTCCAGTGTTGGGACGACCTGGAGATTGAATCCCGGGCTCAGACACTCAGCACCACACCCAGAAATAACTGGCCATGTAACCTTGAGCAAGTTACTTAACCCCAATTGCTTAAAAAAGAATACCAGTTACTAGGCCTTTAAGCTTTTTTTTTTTTTTTTTTAGGCAATCGGGGTTAAGTAACTTGCTCAAGGTTACACGGCCAGTTATTTCTGGGTGTGGTGCTAAGTATCTGAGCCCAGATTTGATCCCCAGGTCATCCCGACACTGGAGCCGGTGCTCTTACTCGCTGAGCTACCTGGCTTCCCCGGTCTTTAAGCTTTTTAATAAATTAACTATGAAGAGCCTCATCTTAGTGGATAATCATTTGGGAGGGATTGGTAGGTTAGGTTATTAGATCAATAGTTAGTAGTGATACTTCTGTTTATAATTTAAGGCCACTCTGTAAGACTTACTTTGGTTTAATAATATCTTTATTTACATGTTAATTTTGACATCTAAGAAGAAATGCTAGGTGTGGTATTTAAAACTAATAGGAATAGAATTCATTCCTCTTCCCCCATTTTAAATGTTCCAAAGACAGAAATGAAGATCTGTGTGCTATAGTATAAGATATAAAGTAACTACTTAGTGTTTCCTGTGGATTTTGAGTATTTAGTTAACACTCCCAAACTTCAGCTTAGTGACAATTTTATTTTATAAAGAGCAGCAGTTAGAAAGTTCTGGCCAGTTAGAAAGAGGTGGAAGGGGAATGTGATGGGAGGGTGGCAGGTGTTTAGGAAATTATGTAGGTAAAATTCCTTATAAGTGGCTGGAATTGATAGAATTATTACCACAGGTTCTCTGTATGAAATTACACCTTAAAGAATGGTATTATTGCTACAAAGGTGTTGGAAATATAAAACAGCCTTGCAGAAAGGTACTAAAGAAATAAATATTGGCTTTCTGCCTGTTTACATAGTCTTATTGATATTCTGAGCTGTTTTTTATACTTTCAGTTGTCTAAGAAGTCTTCAGAGGATGATGTTTGGTGACTACAGAATTTCTAGAATTATCTCTTTCAAATTTTCCATCATTAGCCTTCCCTGCAGGACTCTATGGCAGAATGATATATCAATATACTTTATAAATTGTAACTAATTGCATTTTTTCTTTTTTTTTAATTATTAATGTCTTTATTTGCTTTTAATTTACAACATTCAGTTCCACAATCCCTTGAGTTTCAAATTTTCAAACCCCTCCTTCCTCCCCCACCCCCCCATGGCGGCATGTAATCAAATATAGGATCCACAAATACCTTCACATTAAACATTAGTCAGGTTGTAAAAAAGGATTATAACCAATGGAATGAACAGTGGGAAAGAGGAAACAAAACAAAACAAGAAAAAGAAAGAGAGCAAGTAGTTTGCTTCAATCTGCATTCAGAATCTATAGTTCTATCTCTGGATGTGGATATCTCTTTACATCATGAGTCTTTTGGAGTTTTCTAATAACCTTACAGTGCTGAGAGGAGCCCAGTCTGTCAAAGTTAGTCATCATACATACGTTGTCTGTATGTGTACAAATTTCTCCTGGTTCTGCTCTTCTCACTCAACATCAATTTATATAAGTCTCTCCAAGTTATTATGAAGTCTGTCTGCTCCTCATTACTTATAGCACAATAGTATTCCATTACATTCATATACCACAATTTGGTCAGCCATTCCCCAATTGATGGGCATCCCCTTGATTTCCAATTCTTTGCCATCACAGAAAGGGCTGCTATAAATATTTTTGTACATATGGGTCCTCTTCCCACTTCTATGATCTCTTTGGGATACAACCCTAGAAGTGGTATTGCTGGGTCAAAGGGTATGCACTTATTTATAGAGCTTTTTGGCATTCTGCTCTCCAGAATGGTTGAATCAGTTTACAACTCCACCAACAATGCGTTAGTGTTCCAATTTTTCCACATCCTCTCCAGCATTTATCATTTTCTTGTTTTATCATCTTAGCCAATCTGACAGGTGAGATGTGGTACCTCAGAGTTGTTTTCTGTTTGTTTTTGGTTTTTTTTTGTTGTTGTTGTTGTTTTGCTTTTTGGAGGGGGGAAGGTAGGGCAATTGGGGTTAAGTGACTTGCCCAAGGTCACACGGCTAGTTTTGTGTTGCGTTTCTGAGGCTGGATTTGAACTCAGGTCCTCCTGACTCCAGGGCCCATGCTCTGTTCACTGTGCCACTTAGCTGCCCCATCTCAGTTGTTTTGATTTGCATTTCTCTAATCAATAGTGATTTAGAGCATTTTTTCATATGCTTATAGATATCTTTAATTTCTTCCTCTGAAAACTGTTCATATCCTTTGAGGAATGACTTGTATTCTTATAGATTTGACTCAGTTCTTTGTATATTTTAGAAATGAGGCCTTTATTAGAGACACTGGTTGTAAAAATTCCCAATTTTCCACTTCCCTCTTAATCTTGGTTACATTGGCTTTATTTGTACAGAAACTTTTCAATTTAATGTAATCAAAATTATCCATTTTGCATTTTATAATGCTCTCTAACTCTTGTTTGGTCATAAAATCTTCTCTTCTCCATAAATCTGACAGGTAAACTATTCTTTGCTCTCCCAGATTGTTTACAGTATCACCCTTCGTACCTAGATCACACATCCTTTAGACTTGATTTTGATATACAGTGTTAGATATTGGTCTGTGCCCAGTTTCAATTCCATAGATTTTTACATTAAAATTATTAAGCTCTTTACTTTTAATAATAACTTGAAATATAAGTTTACAATCTGAGTTTTCCTCAACAGCTAAAATCCTTGGGATATCTCTGTGGACTTGTATCAGAAAATGGACCCAATTCAGAAGATCTTAATAGGACAGTTGATCTCTTGGCAGGTTTGGGAGCTGAACGGCCAGAAACAGGTACTTTTGGAAATGCATCTATAGAAGAGTACATTGAAAAGTAATAAAAATGATTGAGTCAGTTTTTAGACATAATCTATCTGGTATGTTAAATCTAATTGCTGAAAACATACTTTGACATCGTGCAAGAAATTTTTCTTTTCAGCTTACTATATAGGTTTAAAAATTACTTTTTCATTGTCATTAACAACATTATGAGAGAACTTAGAGTGATTTGTTTGGTTGTTTTAGAACCATATCAACTGGTGTGAATCTTTTACATCCTGTATATAAATTTAAATTATTACTCCTTTTTTCTGAAATACAGATAAACTATCCCTAATACATCATTGGATAACTCATATGATTATGTTGTAATCCAAGGATTAGGTGCCATTTTTTCTTGGAGAGTGCTATGTCCTGGAGAAGTTTTTTAGTAGCTATATAATAGTTGTATTATATTTAGTAGTAATATATTGCTTTAGCATCTCCTTCCCACAATATAATAAAAGTACCTAGAAACCTAGAATTGCCCTTGGTATGGTACTTAATTCTCAGAAATAACAACATATTTCCCTTAATTGTAATTTAGTAAACCATGCCATTCTGGAATAGAGGGCTAGTTTTCAAGTCAGGAAGACTAAAGGGATTAAGTCCTAAATATGATATATCTTTGTAACTGTGGGCAAGTTATTTAACTTTTTAGTGCCATAGACAATTCTCTCAGTCTGCTAATTACAGATAATTTGCTGATTTGCCTTTGATATAGGGAATTTCTACACATAAAATTCCATAAAGTGATGAAGCCACAGATCATCACACCCCCGCATTCCTTTCATTCTCTCCCCTGTACCCCTCATCCCCACTCACTGAAAGCTACCTCAAGTCTTAAAAAGGAAAAGATATTATTTTAATAGGATCTGGTCAAATACTATTTAACAATAATAGTCAAATACTTAAGTTTTGTATTTTGGGTTGATAATCAGTAAACATGTTAGGTACCATCAAGTATAGCTAACAACTAAGATATGTTACAGATTATCTAATGACAGGATGAAATTTTGCCCTGATTGGGAAAGCATGTGTTTATAATTGTCCCTTATACTTAGCTTCTTTTGAAATACTAGAGTTATTATAATACTGCTAAGCATCCTAAATCAGATCATGTTTTTGTATCGCTGGAAATAAAGCACCATGTGAATGACTTAGATTATATCTTTAGTATTTTAATTGGAAGTGAGTATCAGTAATGCTATACTTCAGTTTTCAGTGCCACTAAAACATTCATTGAAATTGCTATAGTATCACTAAGTTATCTGGTTAAAATTGATGCCTTAATTTAATCCCTAGTTTTAAGGCTATCTGAAACCTGAAGGATTTTAAGTTTCATTTCCTCATTGCTTAGTTTGAGGGTAAACATAGATGCAGATGGACATAAATATTGAAGATTAACAAGTGGTCACTTCTTTTTGTTTAAGCCAAAACTGCACAGAGTCCATATAAGAAACTCAAGGAGGCCTTGTCATCAGTAGAAGCTTTTGAGAAACATTACTTAGTAAGTATTATATGTGTATAAATCTATGTGATGGAGAGAAGTGGTCTCTCAGAGCACTATTTTATACCTAGGGAGATGTGTGACATGCCATTTGAATTATACATGAGTAAGTGATCAAAGAGCTGCTTCGTGTTGACTGTGCTGGTCTTCTTGGTGCCCTGAAGAGTTGTGGAGAAAACACATGAATTGTTCACATGTCTTTTCATAAGTATACAGCATGCCATGATTTCACCAGACAGACATAACTCTAAATGTTTTTAATTTCATTAAATATATTTGCCCATTGCATAGATTGATAATAGTGTGAATAAGTGCTATGTGATTTTGTATTACTAAAATGAAATAATTTGGCCCTAATAAAAATTATTTGTTATAAATTAATGAAAAAACTGACATTTTTGCTGGCATTTCTTGCAATGATGTTACCTAAAGAAGAGACTTAGTCTGGTTAAACATATAGGCCAACTTTTAGCATACCTAATTTTTCAGAATATATTACTACAAGAATATTGATCTCCCTTTTACTGTTTTGAATTTTTCTCTTAAATTAAAAAGGTCTGATTAAATTATGAGCAAAATCATATGCATCAAATAGCAAGAAAACACAGAAATAATTTTTAGTTTTGTTTCTTTGGCAACTCAACATTTTACGTAAAAATGTAAATTTTTTTTCTTGCTCCTATTGAGCAGGGACAACTATAAAAGAAAATCACTCAATCCCATTGCACAAAGCAGTACAACTTAAAGGAATACATATGTAGAAACATTTTTAAAAAGATGTTCTATATAAATATAAAATAGCAAAACAATTTAAGTAAATATGGGATTTTTTTCCCCTTTTATACAGGATCTGTCTCATGCTACCATTGAAATGTATACAAGTATTGGAAGAATTCGATCAGCCAAGCTCGTTGGAAAAGATTTGGCAGAGTTCTATATGTAATTCATTTTTATCCTTTTTTTTTTTTTTTTCATTTTTGACAGTTCTTGGATGTGTTCAGTCATACTTAGTATTGTATACGTATATTTGTAAATTTATTCACAATTTAGGATTTCTTAACAATACTACACTAGGGGGGGAAAGTCCTGTAACAAATGGAGTCACACACTTGGTAAATCAGAGTATTGTGTGGAAGTGAAATTGATAAATATGTGGTCAGTTTTCAAGACAGGAAGACTATAAGGTTTAGATGTGGAAAGGTTACAGGCTTAAGTTGCAAAGAATTTAACATAAGACTTAGTATGGAAATAATTTAACAATCCTTTTTTTTAAGTTGTTTTATTAACTTGTTCACTTAATGTTCTTTGAAGAAAGGGGATTACAACCATAAAATTTCCATCTTTTTTTCTCACTGCCATATTCACCATTGAAGAGGAATTAGGGTAGTTTATGTCAACTTCTGGTCCTCATAATCTTAAGCAATCTTAACTTCACTTTGAAGTTCTTACTTAGAAAAAAAAATGAAAAACGTAAATGAATCATGTGATCACTTTTAATTCTGGTTCCTTCAAAGTCCTACTTAGAAAGAAAAAATATGTCAAAACTGAGAGGCTTATATTGTCCTGAAAGAGCAGGAGATAAGTATGTTATTTCAGGTTTGAGAGCTAAGTATTTTGATTCTTGAGCAGAAGAACCAGGCTAGTACTACAGCTTTCCTTCAGAGTTTAGAAGTATATTGAACCACCATTGAAGAGGAAATAGGAGAGGAAACAAAGGAATATGTGCAAAGCAACTGGGCAGAGAGATTAGAAAGTGAGTTCACTCTCCCAATCAAATTGTTTGTTTTAACTTTTTAAAAATATCTACCTTTTTTTATTGATAACCTTTTGGTTTTATATCGCTGCTATTTCTGGATATGAATATATCTCCCTCCCTTCCATACCTAGTGATCCAGCCATTTTAACAAAAACTAAAAAGAGCAAAACAGCATTCAGCACAATAACCAACACACCATCTATTTCTTACAGTAAGTGTAATTCTTCACACCCATAGTCTTCCACTTAAGCGAAAAAGAGAGAGGTTACTTACTTTCATTTTGTTTAACCCCATGTTTGCATTTTCCCTTCTTCCACAGAGTCTTCCTCTGACTTTGAGGGGTAGACATGACTCTGGGTTCTCAAAGGTTCTACTAGATGAGGGTTAACTGACAAGTCTTGCTAAGCTAGAAAGGTTTCAGCTGAGACAGACTCAGTTTGGTGTCTTTGGTCCAACTAAGTGCAAAGAAGTTCATCACCCCTAGCTGATTAATTATTTTGTTATGGTAACACATGAAACAAGCAAAAGAAATGCAAATGGCTCTCAGTCTTATGTATTTCCATACTCCTTCCATGGTAACCATAGTAAATGGCTGAAAAGAAGGTATAGGGTACTGGGTGCTAAGAATCTCTTGGTTTCTGAACAGTCTGTAAACATTCACATATCAATGAATACTCTAAAGGTAAGATTTGTCCAGTGATCACCATATTCATTGTTCAAAAGAACTGAAACATATCACTATTAAGATTCGTATGATGACTGGAAGACAAGGAAGTTGCAGCTAAATGGAAAAAGATACTTCATAGTTTTCCTCTTGAAGAGAGAAGCAGAGTTTGCAGAGGGGGGTTCATAATATATCCAGTAAGAAATATCATTTTGTGGGATGCCTAGTAAACTTGCTTTGCAGCATTCATGATGAACATAGGCAAAAAAGGATCCACAAACATGACCGCAGCTTATGTTTAAATAACCTGTTTCAGAGGATGAAGTGGCAACTGCTATGAAGAATTATTAATAACACCCTACAAAACAAGCCAAAGTATATTTTAATACTTGACGACTCAGTGGCCATCAGGGAGGATAGTGAAAAGTAGTTAGAAAAGTTAGATTTAAGTTGAAAAATTAAGAGGCAAAAAAAACTGAAATGTTAAAGGCCACAGGCTTGTAGGCTACTCAGAAACTTGACTTTTTTCAAAACAAGTTGATCATATAGGAAAAACAATTTCTTGGTTTCCTTTAAAATGCCTGTTTAGGTCATTTATGCATGGATGAAACACAAGAGTAAATCTGGCATTTATTCTTTTTTAAAAAGCAAATTTATATTGAGATCTTTTTCAGATTTCATAATTCACAGTGTATCTTCCCTACCCACTATCCCCTTAGAGAGTAAAATTCCTTTTGTAGCAATGAATAGAAGAGAAGGGAAAAAAGGCTATAGAGTAAAACTAACCAGCATATCAAGAAAGCTTTATAAGATGTCCAGTACAGTTAAATCTTAGTTAATGTGAATACTAAATCCCTTGAAATTTGCACTGTATATTTTCATTGGGCTGGAACCAGTTACCTTATTTTGTATGTTTATAACTTCAAAAAACTCATTCCCCCCTAGTCCCCTAGACCAGAAAAGAAACAGGGAAGATACCATCTGATATCTCTTCTTTTGGGGCTAAACTTAGCTTCATTATAATTTAGCAGAATTCCGTTTCAGTTGTTTCATTCTTGTTATTCACATTATAATCATTGGATATATTGTTTTCCTGGTTCTTTTTACTTTACATCAATTCACATTAATTAATACATGCTTCTCACTATTCATTATGTTTTTTATTCTAGCACATTAATGCTATTCCGTTACATTCATGAATCATGACTTGTTTGCCATTCTCTAATAGATTGGCATTTACTTTGTTTTCAGTTCTTTGTTGCTACAGAAAATGCTACTGTAAATATTTTCATATATAGTGTCCCAAATGTTTTAGTGCAGTTTTAAACTGTTGAATCTTAAAACTGTACTAAGACATTTGGGATACCTTGTATGTTGGGCATTTCTTTTTATCACTGACTTCCTTGAGATTTAGCCCTAAACTATATATCCCAAAATCAAACAGTATAGACAGTTTTGTACAATACTAAAAACATTTACTTTTAGAGTATATGCTTCATAACTCCTCTGGCCAGACTAGAATAGAATTTTAGAGCAAGCAAAAGACTAAAAATAATCTACTCTCCTTTATTTTATGGACAAGGAAACTGAGACTTGGAAATTTTAACTTTCCCAAAGTAACAGAGCTAGTTTGTGTCAGAACTGGGACTAGGTCCTAGATCTCCTAACTATCCTGGCCTGTATTTTGCTGCCTGGATCACGATTGAACAAGTGAATAAGTAATTATTGTAGTCAGAAATGCCTTTAAAGTGTTGTTCAAGAACTTAACTCATGTTGAAAGTTCTAGTTGAAAAGGATAAAATATTCCATTCATACTGCAAATAATGAACATTGACATACTACCGTGTTTCCCTGATAATAAGACACTGTCTTATTATTATTATTATTTTTTTTTTTTTTTGGAAAGAAAAACACCAGAGGGCTTATTTTCAGGGGAGGGCTTATGTTGTCCTGCCTCAGCTCTCCTCCGCAGCACTGCTCTCAATGGCGTCAGCAAGCAAATCACTGGGGAAGAACAGGATGATGCACTCACTGCTGCAGCTCTGATTGGATGCAGCTCAGAGCGCGGCGTGCATTTCACCGGGGGGGGGGGGGG
>NW_027187374.1:11732575-11828872 GCF_028583685.1 Petaurus breviceps papuanus | reverse complement strand
TAATGTAGCGTGTAGCGCAGGGGATCACCTTCACTACAGTAGGAATCTCAACAGGGCTTATTTTCGGGGGAGGGCTTATTTTAGAGGAATCTTACACAGTAAGGGGAGAGCTTATTTTCGGGATAGGTCTTATTATCGGGGAAACACGGTAGTTCCATTTCAGGATACTGTTTACATAGCAGTATTGATATTTAACACACAGAAAAATACAAAAGCTAAGATGATTTGAGAAACTTTTTCAAAATTACCTAGGATGGGAACATTTTCTCATTGTTTGATAAAATTATAGAACTGAGACTTTGCTACCTGCCAAAAACAGCTAGGAATGTTATGTATTTTAGCTGACCTTGCTCTTTATTCTTGGAAGTTAGCAATCACAAAATCTCAATGTTAGAAGGGACCTGAGAGCCTCTCTAGTCCAATTCATAGCCCAAACTAGAATCTTTTGTCAGGAGGTTAAAGACCTCCAGTGAGGGGAAACCAACTCTCTTTCAAGGCTACCCATTCTCAGCCTTCTATAGAAAGCCCAACGCTACAGAAAAAGCCAAGAACCACCTCACTCCTGGCACACTTTGTAGAGTTGCACTTTAAATTCAGGTTGGTTTTTGGTTGAGCAATTTTTTAAGTTCAAATTAAAACTAGGAATGCTGATGTCGGGTATGTGCTGACCTGTGATTCCTCACCTCCGTGTGAAAACATCTGGAGATTGTTACTTTGGTATTTGGAAACTATTTGCTGAGCTTCGTCCCCCTTGGTTGCTATTTTCCTCACCTTCACATGAAGGGTCTGTTAGCAAAGAAGACTGAATTAGAAGTAGACAATCTGTATTATGGGACTGGCTCTATCCCTATTTCATTTTAGACAAATAATTTAAGTTAATTTAGACAATTCTGAGCTTTGCTTTCTGTAATCAGTCAAATAAAGATAACAAGATATTGCCTTATCTGTTTCACTGGCTTATTTGTGGGATAATGAATGTGAAAACTTTGACAGTTAAAAAGTGGTATATTATCATTTTTGGATCCATGATGCTCCCACCTTGCCTTCTGGCCAAATGAACTATTTGTATATGCTATACAATTTTAATTTAGGGAAGAAGTAAAGAGAAGGGTGTATTTGGAGTGAAAAGGAGGGTAGAGGAAAAGTAGTCTTAAAATTGAGTTTTCAAACTTTTTACTATAAACTGATTAAACTTCTTGTTTGTTTGCTTTATAAGGAGGAAAAAGTCTCCCCAAAAAGCAGAGGTCTACCTTCAAAATGCATTAAAGAATTATGTGGCTGAGGGTTGGGCATTGCCTATCACACATACAAGAAAGCAGTTAGCAGAATGTCAAAAGCATCTTGGACAAATTGAAAAGTATCCTTTAATAAAACTAGTTTGTCTATTTCTAGAGTATAAGGTTGCATTCATGTAATACACTTGATGGCTTCCTCTTAGAATTATGTACACAGGTGCTGAATCGATGCTTTTTGGTGATAATGAGACTGATAATGTTCTGATTATTTTTCTACTGATCCTGTTTTGGAGGAAATGTTTTTAAATATATCTTTTATTTGGATTAATGTCTTGTTTTTGTTTTTTTGAAAAGAATGAGCTTCTTGCAAGAACTTGCGTTTGGCTAGACTTTAACAAATGCCAGAACATTCAGAAAACAGATTAATGTTTTAAAAATATTCTTGAAAATAGCAATGTACTTCTTTTGGTTCTCCTTAGCTCTATTTTCCAGCTACCTTCAAACAAGCAGCCTTTTAGCCAGTGATAGTCACTTAACAGAGGATGAACGTAAACATTTTTGCCAAGAAATACTCAATTTTGCCAACCAGCAGAAAGAAAGTCCAGGTAAGGCCAGATTAAATTGTAAAATTTTAAACCTTTTCAAAGGAAAATTACCTCTTTCAGATGAAAACATTTTAGTTAAAGATCTTATTTCTTGGATTCTGATATACATGATAATTTAGCATACTATTGTTTGTTCAGATCTTAATTAGGATGAAATTCTGAGAATACCACAATTTGCTCTGAACTTCTTCCTGTTTCTTTTAATGTATGTATTGTGAAAGGACCCCCAAACTTGGGTTTTTTTTTTTTTGAGTGGACCTTTTTTCTAGAGATGAAGCCTCCTTTTTTAACTAAATTAACAGTGATCTTTTGCAACTGAACTCTGTTAAACTCTCGATGCCAAATCAACTACAATCCTGGCTCCAGTCAGCCCAGCCCAGACTGATAAACCATTTATGCAGCTGGGACCCTTTCAGATATGCCTTAACATCCTTCCTCCATGATCTGATGTTCCTAAGCTCTCCTGTTCCTTCTCATTCCCCCTCTCCTACTGCTCTCTTCCTTCCTCCTCCCTTGTTACTCCCATTTGGGAGGATTGTCCTCTGCTATTCCCATGAGACTTCCCCTTTTTCCTGTACCTTATAAATATCCAAGCCATCATCTGTAGGGCAGACTTCTTGGTATAAGGAGTTCTTTTTTTTTTTTTTTTAAGCAATTGGGGTTAAGTAACTTGCTCAAGGTTACACGGCCAGTTATTTCTGGGTGTGGTTCTAAGTATCAGAGCCCGGATTCAATCCCAGGTCATCCCAACTCTGGGGCCAGTGCTCTTAACTCACTGAGCCACCTGGCTGCCCCTAAGCAATTGGGGTTAAGTAACTTGCTCAAGGTTACACAGCCAGGTGTTTCTGGGTGGGCACCAAGTGTCTGAGCCCGGATTTGATCCCAGGTCATCCCATCTCTGGGGCCGGTATTCTTACTCTCTGTGCTATCTGGCCACCCTGGTATAAGGAATTCTTAAATGCATGTTCCTTTCTCTTATAATGATTCATGTGACAACCTATATCTTTTTGTTTGTTTGTTTTTTGCAAGGCAGTTGGGGTTAAGTGATTTATCCAAGGTCAGGGGCTAGTAAGTAACAAGAGTCTCATCTGAACTCAGATCTTCCTGACTCCAGGGCCAGTGCTCGATCCACCTATCCAGCTGCCCCACTACCTATATCTTGTGGAGTCATGACTTTTGGTTAATAGCTTCAATGAGATGATCAGAGTTCTTAGTGTTTGGTTATATTAGCTATACAGTCTGTATGCTCTTTGTTGAATTATAATTCTCTTGCCAGAATGCAGTTTTGTTCTTTTCAGTTAGGTTGAAATATTTACTATGTGATAAGAGCTGTACTGAGTACCGGGGATACAAAGAATGGCAAAGCTCCTTTAGGAGCTCACATTCGAATGGGAGACACAAACATGTAAATGACTACACAAATATAAGTTATATACAGAGTAGATGGAAGATAATCTCAGAGGGAATACACTGGTATTAGGGGGACTGGGAAAGGCCTTGTTTGGGGGGGCCTATTTTTGAGCTAAGTCTTAAAAGGAAGTCATTATGCAGAGGTGAGGAGGGACAGCCTGCCAGGCATAGAGGACAGCCAGTGAAGTGACATGGAGATGGAGTATTGGGTGCAAGGAGCAACAAAGAAGGCTGGTATTGCTAGATTGTAGAGTATGTGGAAGAGAATTTGGCCTAAGGAGACCAGAAGGGTAGGAGGAAGCAAGGCTGTAAAGGGCTTTAAATATAAAAATGCCTTTTGAGTCCATATGACTGTAGTTTTCTTCATGAAATCATGCAGTCATAAAAATGAGACTCAGTGTTTTGAGTGGGAAAAAGACCATGGAGAAGCAGTTTAGCTCCTTGAAACTTGAGGAACACACAATCATTGCTGAAACCAAGATGGGGAAATCTTTGCTTCTGTTTTTGTCCTCTCTGGCTTTGTAATTTTCTGCAAGATATATAAATTTCTTAGCTGTGGCAGAGACTTGTTAGTTTTTCCAGCACTGCCTGAAATCTAGTTCTGTGAAAGAATTTGTTTATGAATGAATTTGAGGAAAGAGGATTAGTTAACCTGTATTTGCGTTATATTTGACAGAGGATAACTCAGAAACCATGTTGTCTTCCAAGTATGTAATCTCAAGTAGTTGATACTATACTTCCATTCAACTTTGAATAGTCAGTGAGCATTTATTAAGTACTCATTGTCTACCAAGAACTTTGGTGGGTGCTGGAGATACAAAGACAAAAAGTAATACTTTCCTTCATATATTCTGGAGTATATGGTTGGGTTGGGATCTAAACTTATTTCATTGAGAATATTGCTTTGACTTCAGGGACTCTAGCTTCTAACATAGACTACATTATCAATGGCTCTAAAAACCACTTTTTTTGGTATATAATTTGCAGGTCTCAAAGTAGTATTGTCTATGCATTCCTTCGCACAACTAAAACATCTCCACTTTGATCCTTCAAATGCTCTTGTCCACGTGGGAGGAACTTTGTCTATTGAGATTACCTTGTTAAGCCAAATGCCTGTCTCAGTCCAAGTAGAGCAGATTGCCATCAGTGTTCACTTCAGCATTGAGAAAAATAGTTACCGTAAGACTGCAGAGTGGCTTACCAAGCACAAGACATCCAATGGCATTATCAGTTTTCCAAATGAGAATTCAAGTGTTCCTTTCTCCAGAAGTAATTCGCCTGCATTGGAATTATATGAGATGTATGAGAGGAGCCCCTCAGATAACTCCTTGAACACGACAGGGATTATTTGTAAAAATGTTCACATGCTACTACGAAGGCAAGAAAGCAGCTCCTCTCTGGAAATTCCTTCAGGTGTGACTCTAGAGGATGGGGCACACATATTAAAATGTAGCAATGTAACTCTGGACCCAGGGGTCAATAAAATAATATTCAGAACTCAGGTATGTTTTTAATTGGTAAGTTGAATTTAAAAGTGTTAATACAAGACTGCTGAGAGGCAGCATGGCCTAATGGGAAAAGTAGCTCACCTTGAGAATTAGGAAGATCTGGATTCAGTCCTGTTTCTGACACATACTGACTGTTTGACTCTGAGCAGATTACTTAACTTTTCTGTGTCCTGCAGAGCAGGTGCTGATCTACATTGGTAGAAGTAGTTTCCTCATTGAAAGTTCCCTACACCAAACAGAGATCCAATTCAAAAATAAAGGGCTAATGCTGCTGGTATTTTGGTTTTACTCTTTTAGATCATACTGTTGATAACTGGCATTTATCCTAAAACATTGTATTATTCGTTAGCCAAATTGGAGATATTGATAACTGTCTTAGTTACTCAAAGTAATGCTATATTAGGGTTACTATGAGTCAAGATTTATGCAGAGATATTTGTGTATATGTGCACATAAATTGTGAGTTTTAGAACTGGATAGGACCTCCAAGATTTAAATTTTAAGTTAGAAAGGATTCTAGAGTCCCATTCCTTTGATTTTACAGATGGAAAAATGTAGATCCAGGGCAATCACTTCATAGGTGTCAGGTTCAGAGTCTGAATATTGAAAACTAATCCTCCAGCCCCAGATCTCATCTTCTTTCCATTGTGCTGTGCAGCTGCTCAGGATTGCTCAGCCCTGCTTTTGCTGTTTGTTCCCTAAGGGATCTTCCAGTTATCCCAAGAATGTTATTAAATTTTTAAAAACAAAATTTAAATTTTTCTTTAATATTTGACTCAACACTTAGGTAAAATCCAAAAAAATATGATATGTTTTCTAAAAGGGGGAAATCAGTGTTTTGGTAACACAGTTACCGAAAAACACCCAAATTAGTTCGCAGAGAGACCATTCAGAAATCAGTCAATCATTGAACATTCGTTGAGCACCTACTACTCAGCAGATGTTGTACACACATGTACTCCTATGACTCATTTGTATATAAATTGCCTCTTTTATGTAGTATATATTCAGTATGCTTATAATTAAGCCACTCTTAAAAGAAAGAATAAATATTTATTGAGTCTCATTTTGTTTTACAGTTTTAAAGTAGGTTTTGAATATTATTACTGAATGTTTCTGTATGCTCTCCAAGAAAAATCCATCATGGATTTTCATAAATTAAACATGTAGCTTCTGGAATCTTAAAATCTGAATACAAAGTAAAATCTTCTCAAGTTACCTTAAACCCAGGGGAGTTGTCAGGCACTATGAAGAACTAAAGTTGGATTCAGAATACTGGGGTTCCAGTTTTGGATAAACATTTATTAGCCATGTGCTTATTATGCGTCGTGTAATCTTCTAAGCTAATGAGCCTCAATTTTCTAAACTGTAAAAGGAATTAAAATAATACTCCTACTTCACAGAGTTGTTTTGAGGAATATACTTTATAAACTGTAAAGCACTATCTTAATGCTTGCTGCATGTTAAGTACTCTTGTTTAAGAGAACAAATATGTTGGTAAAGGGACCAATATCCAGATAATTCTGATTGTGCCACTTGATACATCATGTGACCTTGGGAAGGTAATTTTAACCTCTTTGGGACTCAGTTTCCTTATCTATAAAGTAAGAGAGTTGGATTCTGGTACCTTACAGTTCTAAATCTATGATCCAATAATTATTCAAGAAAATAGGAATTATTGACCTGTAGAAGAGAAGATTTTGCATGAAACATAATTGCCTTCAAGCATTTGGAAGGCTGTCACATGGGAAGAAGGATTATTCTTATTATACTTGATCCCAAAGGACAGAATCATAAGCAATGAGAAGTTGCAGAGAGGCAGATTGGGACTAAGGAGAAACATCCTAATGCCTCAAAGTATGTAGGCTGCCTTAGTTAGTTCTCTCTCTCCCTTTGCTACATGACTGTTTAAAAAGTATATTATACAGAGATTCTTGTTCAGGAATGGGTTGGACTGTACAACCTCTAGGATACTTTCCAACTCAGAGTCTGTATGTGTATATGTGTGCATATATGCATTCATGAATGCATGCACATGTATGTATGTGTGTGTATAAATATAAATTATAAAGGTCTTAATTTAGAAATTGTTACAACTTCTCAAATCATGCATCATTTCTACTTTAGGCTAAAGAACCTGGAACATATACTCTCAGGCAGATGTGCACCTCAGTGGGCCACGTGCAATTTGTTCTTCCTCATATTTACCCCATAGTACAGTATGATGTCTACTCTCAGGACCCTCAGCTAAAAGTGGAACCATTGACTGGTAAGAATACTTAGATATCTAATCGTTTTTAGTATGGAGGTGAGGTGAAAGAAGGGGGACAGATTATAGAATAAGCCTAAAATCTGTTTTGATTTTTAGAGTTTCCTATTTTTTTCTCTTGCGTCTATGCTTTTGACAGTATAGCTGAGCAGTAAGCAGCATAGTTTGAACTTAATGTCTTTAAAGACTTAATGTCTCTCCTATCTTGCTGAACTGCATTTCCTATAAATGTCAGTGATTGATAAAAACTATATGTGTGCATGATATACATATGTGTGTGATTACTTGGCCTACATGTTGATATGCATATTATAGCCAAAGACCATGCTAGTTAATGTCCAGGGGAAGGACAGTAAATAGATTTATGGATTCTCCTTTTTTACAATGAAAATGCTTGAATTCCCTTATCTCCATTAGTGACTATGTTATAGATATAGCTAGCACTCTCTAACTGAAATGTAGATATAGGTGTATCTGTATCACTATAATTGATAAGGTTATATCAACTCACTTAATAAATATTTAAACCAAAAAGAGAAATTACTTGCTTATTTGTTCATTGTCCTTCCCCAGACATTTACTGACATTTGACTGGTCTTTAGCAAGATAGATAGACAGATAGACGGACGGACGGATGGATGGATGGATAGATGTATTTATATATGTATACCAATGTATTCATACATATATATGCATGTGTATACATATACACATATTCATAGAAAAAAAACTTGTCTAAGAAATTTACTAAATTCAGAGTTAGTAACACCAACTAATGAAAAATTAGAAAAGTTTTCAGTTAAAAAAACTAAATGTCATGGTAATGTAATCAGTTCTCATGAATTGATGTGTCATTTGTTAAAAATTGGATGGGAACACTGTATGCTTATTTCTGTGATCTCATCCATGTGATAATATTTCCTTCAGGGATACAGATTGCAATCCATCAATACCTTTTCATCCCATTGACATCCCATAAATTCTCCAAAGGAACTACACCCAAAATACTGGGAACCCTCTGTGTCATGCCATTATATGTGCATTATTATGGTGTTTGAGCTATTTATTTCTTATCTTCTGTATAACCAAACCATCTCCCTTTCTGTTACTAATTTATACTGTTGCTTAATATGATTTGTTATTGGTAAGATGTTGCAACATATTTTTTCCTACCATACATCTCAAATGTTGCCCTTTGAATAATATGCTATTTTTATTCCTTGGAGATTGTGGTATTCCATAATTTGTAGCAGTATCATTTTTGGAAAAGTATTGGTGTTATAAAGATGTGACATTGTTTCAAGAAGTTTGGTATCACTAACAACACTGTACAACTTGTCAAATGCAATTTAGCCTATCTGTGGGGGTTCTTTTTTGGGAGGGGACCATTTATAGGGTCCATTCAGCTACATATCATAGTCTGGACAGCAGGCATTCTTCATCCAGTTAGTTTTTGGATAATTAGGTAAAAGCCTTTTGAGTGATTCCACATCACATTTAGGATGTTTTACAGTGTTCCAGGGCTTGATGCTATCAGCACAATGTCATCCACACTCAGGAGCATCTGGAGGACTTCACCATTGAAAGAAAACCCTTTTCCATTTGGACTCTATGCTGGACAATTCTAATTGACAGTGAAAAACACCATGGCAAGCATGTTTCCCTCTTTTATGCCTCATTTGATATATTATAATACAGACAGTTCTCACTTTGTGTAAATTCACATTACACAAATTTGACTTTATGTGAAGAATTCTGAAAGAAATCTGCATTCAAAAAAAAAATGTTTACTATATAGTACTGTGCTCTTTCAGCTTCTGCCCCTCAGCTCCATGCCCTTCCATCCAGCCATCCCTACCAAAAAAAAAAAAGAAAAATCCCTTTAAAAAAAGGGAAGAAGAAAAGAAAAATACCTCTAAGTGAAAGAAGAAAAAAGAAGATGGGGAGCTCAGTTTAAGATCTCCAGCACTGAGAGAGGACACCTTTTCCTCATCCATCCACACTTGGGTCCTATGTGTCTGTCCCTCACCCCTGCCTGTCTCCCATCTTCTCTTGTCTGTGTCTGCATCCAGACCCAACGTGTCTGCCCCTCACATGTTCATCCTCTTGGTTCTGGTCAGACCCTCAGGTGTTCTTCCTCCTGCTTTCTCTTTCCATTCAGAGAACCATGTGCCAGCCCCCTTCTTCCACAGGTACACCCCTCCCTCCCTTCCCCATGTCCTCTAGCAAATTCATATTACGTAAAAATAGCTTTAGATAGAGGCCTGTGGAACTGCCCACTTATGTAAAACAAGAACTGCCTGTAATCATGAGAGTTTTTGAACAAAGTTGCCACTATTATTGCATTTACTAAGGACTCTCATATGATTTTAACATATGCATAAGGGTTCCCTTGTAGGTCTTTAGGTTGTGTTGCATTTTAAGTCAAATGCTTTTTTATAGATGATTGATAAGCATAGTGAGATTCTTTTTATTCTCTTCATTTTAAATTGTATGAAAGTAAAGACATCTGCTATAAAATATTATTTGTAAAAGCATATGTGTTCTCTTCTTATATTTTCATCACGGTTAGAGATGGGGACTGATTCTGTGATTTCATTGGCATAGGAAACTCCCTCTACCAATGAAGGTTAAGTTGTACACCTTATGGGCTAATAGAGCTGCCTAATGACTTCACACAGCCTTTATGTGACAAAGGCAGGACTTGAACCCAGGTCTTCTGTCACTAGAACCACATCCTTTTCCACTCTCACACTACCTTTCTCCATCAAAGGTTCACAAATATTAAGAGGACCAAAGGACCAAGTGTAAATGTGGGTTGGTAATTAATAATTTCCCAGTAACCCCTTTTTTCCAAATAGTAATACTATATGTGATTTTTTTTCCCCAAGTTATTTAGTATGTATGCCTCTGTTCGGGTATCGTGAGATTTATCCCTCAAGCACCTCCAGATTAACACCACCAGCACAGACATCCTCTGTGACCCAACTTGTTCCAGTCTGGTTGCTCTGATTGTCCTTTCTTTTGTTCTCCTTTTAGTCCTCATCTTTAAGGATAACCTCATACCAGGCTTTCTGCAAACTAGTTTTTTTCTGCTACTGGTCAGCATCTTCCACACAGGCAGAGAAGAATACTTTATTTATTTACATTTCTTCCTTTGTGAATTTCTCTCATTTTAAATTAAAAATCGAAATTGTTTTTCCTACATAATTTTCCTAGCCAATTTCATATGTAATTTTCCTCCTCCTTTTTCTTTATTTTTAATCAACAGAAGTTCCTTAAAACTTAAAGAGCATCAGTCAGTTTCTCAGCTGATTCCTTTTTTTAGAAAACACTTTCTTTTCTGTGCTTAAGTAGACCAACGGCTATATTACAGGAGCAGCAGCCAGAACCAGGCTTCTTACCTCTGGTTTCAGAGAGAACTAGTCAGTGTTGTAGTGTTGGACCCAAGAGTTAAGAGGTCTACTAGGTTCAAGTATCAGATATGTCACTAAGTACCTTTTATGGCCTTGTACATTTATTATACTTCCTCTGAGCTTCAGTTTCCTCATCTGTGAAACAGGAATTGGATGAGATGATCTTTAAGGTCCTTTACAATTATGACATCTAACTATTCAGAGATCACACCAAGTTGTTAATACAAGCCACTGTTAACAAATTGTCCTTTCTTTGCCCCTGCTCAGATGCCTTTTACCCCATTTTCCACTGAATGTCTTCTACTTTCTCTGAAGTAGAAGCCCTGCCCCAATGCTATTCTAATCTGAAAAAGCACTGATAAATAGATGTATAGAGTAATTTTACATATATATAGCTATTTGTGTCTAATGTAGCCATCTTAGGGGAGAAAGGAAAACAAGGGAGAAAAAAATATACATGATAATTTTATTATATATTTAAAAGGAATAGCAAGTTGTACATAATAGATTTGCAGTTTCATATGCAATCATCTTTTTTATTATACAATGTTATGGAAATGTTTGTTTTATTCCACCAATTAAATGTAAAATAAAATTTAAAATAAATTGATAATTTATTCCCTCCCCCCCAAAAGAATCTAATATAAAGCTCTTTCATAGTAGCTCCCTGGTCTTTCCCCATATCTAAGTCTGATACTTGAAAGGAAATCCTAAATGTAAACACCATAATTTAGTCACTTTATATTCTCATTCCTTTCCTTTTCTCTCAAAGTTTCTCTTTCATAGAAACGTGTTAGCTTATATATACTGGCAATTTCATCTTCTCAGTCTCTAGCAAAATTCTTTGCTTCAGGATTTTTCCATTCTAAGTAAAAGGTGGTACCAGCTACAAGATACTTACATTCATTGACTGCCTGATCCTCCTCATTTCTCCATTTCACAGAGATGTGGGGGTGGGGGGAATTATGTGAATAAATGTATTGCTGCTTATGAAATTAATACTTGCTAATTTGCTTATGTTTTAATCCAGAAATAACTATAGGCCTATTTTTCTCTTCAGATCTGTTTTGCATAAAAACTAATATAGCCAATAATCAGTGTTGCTATCGAACATATACCCTTTCATAGATATTTCATTTTAAAGATATGTTCTTTAGGGATAAATTAAAGTCAAACCAGTACAATAATTGGGTTTTGTTTTGTGTTTTTTTTTTCTTTCCAGACAGCCTTTTAGCTGGTATTCCTCAAAAAGTCAAGTTTACTGTCACTACTGGTTATTATACAATAAAAAATGGGGACAGTCTACAGCTTAGCAATGCAGATGCTATGCTTATTCTATTCCATGCAGAAAATAGAGCAATAATCTATTCTAACACCAGAGGTAAGCATTCAACAGCCACAACATAGACCATCATGATGTAGTGAAAATACAGGATTTCTGCTTTAAAGAAAATAACGCAACTATATTCTAGTTGTTAATTAAGAGGTAATATTGTGTTATCTATCCATTCCCATCAAATGATTATGGATTATGATTTTGTACTGCAGACTTTATAAACCAGATTAAGATAGATTATTCTGAGTACTACATTTCATACACAAGGGTACAATATCTTTTTTTGCTTAGGTAACCCCAAAAAAATACATACAAAAGGAGTTTCAAAACCAGCCTTTATGGCCTCTGCTATATATGGACATATGCTTACAAAGTAAATATGCTGAAAAGATCTCTAGTTATTGTATACTTCAGAGGGAATTGGTGGAGAGAGAAGGAAAAGCATTAATTTGCTATTTGCTGGTAATGAATAATTATGTTGGAGTAGAGTGGTGTTGGAAATAGTTAGGAAATCATTGCCAGTGCTGCTTGGGTACTAAGTGGATACCTTAAAAATTCTTTCCTTCATGCCACCTTTCCTTATTAAATTTGGGAAAACTAATAATGCCATTTTATGATTGTGTAGCACCTTTAGACTTCACAATTCTCAGACATTCTCATTTGGTTCTCTTGACTCTATCATGCCATGATGGAAACTGATGCCTAAGACAGGGAGATGATGTACTCTCCATTTCACAGCTAATTACTGCCAGACTCAAACTTGAGCCTAGATCTTCTAGTTTCTTGTCCATTCCAGCTGTCTGCTTTTTTAAATGGTGTTTACCTTTTGACTCTTTCATCCTCCTACTTCCATTTACAGTTTTCCCTTGATCCTCCTGTGGATACTTGGCCTTCCCTAGAAGTGAGGTTGTTATAAACATGTATTTGTATCCTTATTGTTCATATTAGAAAGAAAAAATGAAGGCAGAGGCATGATTCTGAAATTGCATTTTGTGTCATTTTTAGAAAAATCTTCAGAAGCATCACTCATGATTCAGTCCTCAGAGAAGGTCACCAGTGTCAGTTTGCCGATGGCTCCTGCATACCACATGATTGAATTTGAATTGGAAGTTCTTTCTTTACCTTCCACTCCAACAACTTCAGGGGAGAGTGACAAACTAGGGAATAAAGAACCTCATAGGAAAAATAAAGAGAAACAGAAAGCTGGCAACTGCATGGTTACTCTAGACCAAAAAGTAAGATGTGGGGTTTTTTAACATGTATTTTTTTATATTTAAACATGTTAGAGTCTTGAAAGTGTTAGAAATTGAAAATGACAGTAACTTCTGCTTACCATTCTCATTAAGCAGTTGGATTGCTTAAGTATCCAAAGTCTCAAAGACTGTTTCAATAAAAGTCAAACATATAGAGGATTTATTGATACCATCAGCGTGGAATTAATTTTTCCACTTATTTCTGTTACTCTTCCACCTTTAGTCAAGGGGGTACACAAGAGCCCATTTGCAAAGAAAAAAAAAGAGACAAAATGAGCACGAACTTAGGGATGGAAACAGTTCTACAAGAAGGATAACTGTTGCATAGGATTCTGGGGGTGTTGGTTAGGGAGCCGATTTATGCCTAACTGAAACTATCACTTTCAAGTAATTTGCATAACAGTGAACTTGCTAGTTAGGTTACCAAAATGACAGACAGATATTACCTGGTATGTTCTAGTTTTATCTACTGAAAACTCAAAAGTTGATGAGAGAATATACATCAGGACGTAATTTTTCCTTGCTACTTATTAGTAACTTTTTGATCACTGACTCAGGGGTCAGACAGCTTAGATTCAATCTGGCCTCTGACACTACCTGTGTGACCTTAGACAAGTCACTTACCCTCCCTGGGCCTCAAGTTCTTCATCAGTAAAATGAGAGGGTTGGATTAGATAATGGCCTCTGAGGTCTCTTCCAGCCCTAGATATGTGATCCTGTGTAATTTCTGAAATTGTGAATGATGTTTGATTTAATGGAGTCTTCTTAATATAGTCCAAATTTGAAGTTTCTAGATCTCAATACATGCCAGATATCATCCAATGAGTTCACCATGTAAGTTAGTGGTGATTCTTAGGGTGTACATATACATTTTTTTCTTTCAGTAAGCCCTTTTCTAGAATATGATTTTTGTTCTGGGATTCATATAAATATGCAGTTTGCAGCCAGTGGTTCTATGGAGCAATGCTAACACTGAAATGCAGGCAGCAAAACAATAGAGGAAAAAGATAAAAATTAAGATTTTTTTTAATATGTATTTTATATACTATTACATTGCATAGATATATAATTGTCTCAGACCAAATGTAGTCAGCTGAATAATTTTCTCCCTGAATAGATTTTTATTGAAGGAAATTTGGCTAAAGGAGATCTTCCCCTTTTCAATATCTCTTACACCTCACCTTCACTTCGAAAAATAAGATTTGAGCTTACATAGTCTATTTGCCCCACGATTCCAAAATAATTGGTAGATTCAGTCAGTGTGGCTATTTGGTGTCACATAGACTCAACAGTTGGATGACAAACTAATTTTCAGATTGATTTGGTGTGATTTGAGCACAGCCTAACAAAATGACTTCTGATTGTCATCTACTGCTTTTTTTAAAATTATTTTTGTATTATGTGTTCATAAGCAGTGGTTGCTAATAGCCTGCTGTAGTTACCTAACAGTAGTAGCAGCAAGGTTCCTTTCATTGGCCATACATAAGCGTAAGTCACAAGCCATGGTTGCCCTCTCAATTAATGACTACAAAAATAAATACTTTCCATGAAACCAAATATCAGCAACCACTAATCCATGTTTCTGTGTAGTGGTAAGAGACCTTGCTGCTAACTTGGTGACTACAACAGATTCTCATTGGTGACACTTAAAGATTGTTTTGGCAGGTTTCATTATGTATTTTACTTCTATATGAATCTGACTGTAGGCTTCCTTTTTGGTGGCTTTGTTTGCTTGATTTTATCCATCATTCAGAAGGATATTTGTAGTCATGAAAACTAAGTGGGGTTGGAGAATAGGGGCGGTGTTTTTTAAAGTCACATGAGTACCATGAATGTAATTTTTTCCCCTTTTTAGGTGTCTATTGATTGTCCATGGTCAATTTACTCCACTATTATTGCATTAACATTCAATATACCTTTTAAGGCCACCCATTCTTTGCTGTCAGCCGGAAAACGGTAATTAAATATTAATGATTTATTTCTTTTCCCAAAATGTCTGAAGTGGAGACACTATTTTTCTAGGCGTAACTGTAGTGAAGAGGGAGGGGAGGAACGGGGCCTTATTTTTTTTTTTTCAAATGATTATAAATAAGGAAGAGTAACTTTATGTCTTAATCATCTTTGAAACTGTTGAGGAAGATACCAGAGGATATTAGGTTTCATTATGTGTATAGGAAGTGATTCAGAAAGTCAGTATTTTTGTTTGTTTCAATAGGTATTTTGGCTTCTTTGCATTTTAATTTCAACAGTTGCTTGAATTTGGAAACTTTTAGTATAGATGTTTTTCATTCACAAAATCCCTTCATTTTACCTTGTTTCTTGAGCAAAAAAAAAAAAAAGAATAACTAAATTCCAAAGTAAAATAAAGCTTCCATTAAATCTGAAAGAAAAAAAAACCATAGGCTCAGAGATTTAGAAGTAAAAGGTACCTCAGAGGTCATCTGGTCCAATTCCCCCTCCCCCCCTTTTTAAAAAAACAAATGAAGAAACTGAGGCCCACAAAGGTAAAAGTTACTCAAGGCCACCATCTTCTGGACACATTTGTTTTTAAATGTCTCTCTTAAAACATGGTGCTCAGAACTAGACATCATAATATTCTAGATGTGTCAGGTATTTTTATTTCAGGCAGAATTCTGTCATTCAGTTTATAATTCCAAACAATCACCTTCTTATATTTGTCATACTTTTGTAATTTTTTTGCTCACTTTTTGGAAAAGTGGTAATGATAGGTGCTCCTAGTTCCAAAAAAACTCAGGTAAGAGTAATGAACTATACAAAAAGACACCATATTTCTGTGTGCTCTTCCTGAAAGATTTTGTGAAGTGAATTAACTATTAACTGAGGCTGTTAAAACCATGCCTTATCAGCTGATAAAGAGGTCCCAAATCTCTTCAGCCTACACACAGATCACCTAGGAATCAGAACTGTTCACTTTGTTATATGAGAGAACTAAAAAATTTTTTTCCCAAATATAAAATCTGTCAAATGAGGCCGACCTATTAATCTTTGTAATACAGATATAAATGATAGTGTTCACATCTATGCACTGTATAAAGACCATATATGTTCTTTTTAGGCCCAGACATGTACTTTGATTTTACACAAAAGAAAACATACTACACGTACCGAGTTACTTGTGGGAACCTGAATTAGAAGAGCATTTTTTGCCTCGTCTTGGACATGCTCATTTGAATTAGAACTTAAAGGACCCTATGGAGGTCATGAAGCAAACTGAAGGCCAGAAGGGTGGAGTAATTTGTCTAAGGTGTCACACAGTTAGCCGTAAAGCCTCAGCTCAGATCCAGGTTCTCTAACTCCAAACCCGAGGTTCCTTCTGTTACATCAAGCTGCTTCTCATGAAATAGAAACTTTTTAAAAAATCTTCTTCAAAGACCTAGTGAACTAAGTTGTTAATTCCATAGAATAGACCTTGATACTAACCTTTCTAAAAGAAATATTGAAATTTTTGTTTTATTTTTCCTTTCATAGTTCTTGCTTATAACTGCCATCACCCCTATCTTTCTAGCCTTTTCCCCTATTATTGGCCTCCATATACTCTATCCTCCATTTCAACCTAAAATGGGCTGCTTTATTTCTTGCTTTTGTTCAGTGACGCCGTCTCTCCCTGTCTTTTGAATTCTTATTCTTCCTCAAAGCCCAAATCAAATGAAACTACCTCCTAGAAGCCTTTCCTAGTCTGCAAATTGAAAATTACTTTATCTCACAGACCTCATGTTAACTCTTTGTCTTATAACCACTTCATTGTAAATATTGTGGATTATAGCTATCTATGTGGGTATTTTAGCCCCACAATATACTGTAAGCCATTTGACATCAGCTCTAGGTTTTAGCTAAACCTTATATCTCTGCCTAGTGCCTGATAGAATGCTCTGTAATAAATGTTTTGTTCGTTTTTAAAATTAAATTGAAATCTCAGTTCCTCAGTGAATCCATAAAATTGGAAGAGATTCTGCTTCTGTCTGCTTTCCAGTATAGTTGATTGGAATACTTAATAACGCTGACTTGTAAGGTTTTGGTAGGTTAATACAAATTGAGTTGGTGTGGTAGAGGAAGCAGGGACATGGGGACAATATTTTATATTCTGTTTTAGAAGACATCAAAATAGCTTGTTAAGAAAAGTTGGCTCTTACTAGCATAGCTCTACCTTAAGAATCCAAAAAAAATGCATATAGGGCTGAATTACGTCTTTTTGGCTGTTGCTATCTTATCTCAGAGCATTTTATAAATCCTGTGTAAATATGACATGTTGTTATTACTTGATTCTTAGATTAGTTGCTTTTAGCAGGACAGAAGGAAAGTTATTAAACTTTGTGGAAAATTCTAATTTTGCTTTTTGTTCATTTTTTTTCCTTTCTGTTTCAGGAAATATATTCAAGTTTGTGTCCAGAATTTGTCAGAGCTTGGCTTCCAGCTGTCAGATAGTAATCTTATAGATACTGGTAATAGCCCAGACCTGCAACTAATTCCATTAAACACTAAGTGCCAGCAGGTAAAATTTTTCTCAAACTCTGCTTTTGTTTCTCATCCAAATACCCAGGGTGAAACTGAAGCATGTAGAGTGTAGGCTCTGACTTTGTATTGCTACACAACTTTGAATAAGTCATTTAGTCTTTTTATTTCCTCATCTCTAAACTAGAAAGGTTACTTCTACTACCTACCTTACAAAACTGTTTTAAGGAAAATGCTTTGTAAAGTATTAACTACATCCACATGAACCACCAGTCAGTCTTCTCATTCAGTGGTTCCCTTGATTAGTAAAGTTTTAGGTCCATGAGAGGCATTTTGTGAATGTTTGTTCATTTTGAAATAACACAAAGGAAGAAAAAAATCGTATTAGTGAGTAATTAGTCAAACTTACTTTAGCTCCCTGCATTTTACCTAAAATGCTACAGCTGCATGGTTGTATTTAATTTGTTGCCTTTCTGTATTGTGGATACAGGGAGAGCATGAAAATCATTACCTAGATCTCCTAATATCAGTTTTATTTGTACATGAATGCTGTCTACATGGGTACTCTCGTTGCATGTTTTAGTTTGGAATGCCTTTTGTCTCTAGCTTGAAAGGCCTGGAATTAGAATAGCTGGGTATATGAAAAGTGAGGATACTTAGAATAGTTCTGTCAGAGAAACTTGTGTTTGTCCACACTGCCTGGCTGCATTTAACCTTGTTTCTGCTGATCATTTTTCTGTGTTTTTAGAATATACTTGGTATTCATTTGGAGAAACTGAAAATTTTTTTGTTATTTTTTTTATAAATATATCTTTTTAGCATTTTGAAAAGCTTCTCCCTAAGTTATTTCTGAACATCAGACTTTGTAGTTTTACAACTTTTACTTTTAATTGTGGCTTTATGCAAAGCTATTGCATAGTCCCTATATTAAGTTCTACTTATTCTTCTTTAACTTGACATTGCATGTCAAATAATTGAGAGAAATTTAGGCATGTAATTTGTGTACATTTTTTTAAAGTCAACTTTATTAAGAATGATCATTTTTACCCTGTTTTGGAAGTGTACGGTGGGCTGCCACATATCAGTAAATTATCTTTTATCTTATTTTTTTGTGATCCCTTATGCTTTGTAGCTTCTGGAATCATAAAAAATTAAACCATATTTTACTATTTTGTGCAGTATTCTGCAGGAGAGCAAAGCCAGGCAGGAGGATCCCAGGGAAGTAGTGGGTGATACAGAGCCAAAGAAGAGCATATACATATAGGTATATATCATAAAAGAGGGCCTTTGTATTTAAAAAAACAAACAAATATACTGTTGCCTATGCATGAAATGACTGTTTAATTTAAACTGCAATGGCTAATTTTGTTATATATGATACTTCTGGGACTGTCATAAAAAATTATCACTTTTTTTCAGCACATCTACAGCAAGCAGTCAGTGTTCTTTGTGTGGGAGCTAACGTGGACAAAAGAACTTCCACCTTCTCTGCATTGTCATTTTTCACTTGATTTTTATCCAGCTTCTGAAGGCCGGTCCATTTCCTTAAAACCATATAGTTATGAGTTCCAAGTGGAAAATTTTTTTGTAGGTATTATATTGATATGTACTTTACTGTGTTTAAAAGAAAAGGTTGGGAAGGGATAATATGAATGATGAAATAAAATATGAAAAGTCACTTTTTTAAAAGTATTCTGGTTATAATATAAATTCTTTAAGCTACATATACTATATGCTTTTTTTCTATCTATATATAAGCTTTATTCAGAAAGTACTATAAGACAAGTGATTGTTATTCTTTTAACTTGGAATATTATCATTGAGACTCTTTAGATTTTATTTACCAGACACTTAATTTCTATAATACATCTAAATACTATACAGTCGTAGTCCAAGTTAACCTTGGTTATCTCCTGTTTGTCTTAGTTTATTAAGGTATATTAAAAAATAGCCTTTACTTCTTCTTTGAAGAACTTAAATACTTTTTCTTTTTTAAATAAAATTTATGGATTAGATATTCTTTGTTTTTACATAGCCTAAATTTTCCTCTGTCTCTCCTCCCAGAGATCCATGTAACAAAGAATTAAAAAAAAAGAGAGAAAAAGTCATCATAATCAGTCAGTACATTGAAAAAAATAAGAAACTTTGTCATTTTCCACATTGTAGACCTTCCCACCTCTGCAAAGGATTGAATAAATAACTTTTTCATATAAATATTGCAGACTAGTTTAAAATGTGTGATTCTCAGAGACCAGAAAGAGCTTTTAAAATCGTGAAGACTTTTTTTTTTATTTTTATGTTGAAAATTCAGGCTTTATTTGAAATATTTGCAAATGTTATTTTATCAAGTCATTTACCCATAAATGACATAAGGCTAAACTTGTACTTGGTGGCCAAAATAATATTAAGGTTATTCATGATGGCTTTTCTCTGTAAAAAAAAAAAAAAGATTTAATAGGGGCACCTAGGTGGCACAGTGAATAGAGCACTGGCCCTGGATTCAGGAGGACCTTAGTTCAAATCCAGCCTCAGATACTTAATGCTTACTAGCCATGTGAACTTGGGCAAGTCACTTAATCCCAATTGCCCTACCTTCCCCCTTCCAAAAAAGCAAAAAAAGATTTAATAAGTTGATTAAGTATTACTTCAGGATGCATACATATATACACTTATATATGTATATATTTATACTATATGGGTGTGTACACACACATATCTATATTTATAGACACAGACTTGAGTATATTTCCTGAAACAGAAAAGGAAAAATATGAACACAAAGGAAAATTGAAATTTCCACAAAGTTTAAGAACTTTAAATGTATTTCTTATCTTGCTCAAAGGAACTAGTCTAAGGATTAAGTAATAACAACATGTCTTATTCATATAGGATTTATAAAATGTCCTAACGTAAGACAGCAATGACAAAAAGAGATGTAACTGAGTTCAATATGCATTCATTTTGTTTATTCCTAATGTAGATCTATGCCAGTAAGAACCAACTTTTCTAAACAGTTCACATACATATATCTGCCCACACATGAGCCCATACGCGCACACGCACACTCACTCCATGGTAGCTTTATTTTTTTTACCTTATCTTCCAGTTGCCAAATAGCATGCTTTTAATGTGAAGAGTTAAGTGTAAGTAACTATTAACCATATTTTGCCTCTTCCCTCCCAAGATTCTTTCTCTCAATTCCCCCCTGAAAAGCCTACTTAATATTAGCTAATGAGTGAACTTAAACTATTTAGGTAGTCATTCTTCAAGAAGAAAAATGCTACAGTAACAGTAAAATTTGGAGTTGTTGCAGGAGGTGAGCATCCATGTTACATATCAAGCAGAAAGTGGTAATGGAGAATTTTGAGTATGATTTACAATTTTAGTCTCAACAGATACCATATAGATAATCCCAAGAGCTAGTAATTTTTAAATAGTAAAATCAGTTTGATAAGAGAAAAGCAATTTAGGCATATTCTCTTAATTTGTTAATTTTAGGATCAGAGCTTCCTAGGCTGTACTTTTTCTGGCTTTATCTCTAATAGTGCTTTGAGAGCTTCACAGCATCCAGGCTTTCTTTTCTTTCTCTTTAATTAGAAAGCATAAATTAACTTTCAGATAACTTCCTAATAGGTTATCAAAGAGAGCATATTAATTACTTCCTAGATAATTCTTATCTCTGAATGTTCTTGACTTTAATTACCTTTCTACAATCCTATTTTTCATATGAATTTTTCTTTCCTACACAGTCTACCTGTACTTATTTTTAGGCAGCAAAAAGTTCCTATCATCATTGCGCCTTGTGTCCACATATAGACAAAATTCTGTCTAAATCCATGTGAAAAACACTTTTTGTATTAAAAGAAAACTACCTTGGCAGTAGAATTACTCCTTCCTCCTCCTTCCAAGTAATCAAAACTAATTATCTTAGATTTACCTATAAAAACTGTGTGTACATTGCTAAAACATTAGGTTTTAGTTATCCTTATAAATCCTTGTAAATTTTTTTAACCTTACTTGAGGCTTCTGGCAGCCTGATTTTCTTTCTTCAAAGGGCTTGTCAACTTTTTTCCTCTGAGCATACCTTACCCCCAAAAGTGAATGTCAGAGTGTGAACCCATTATCTCCTTAAATTTTGATTCTGTAGTTCAGTGATAGTTATGTATTCTGAAAATGCTAATATAGTAATCACATGTGAGAAGTCAATTTAGAACTGGTTGTTAAGTAGTAATGGTGTCATAAAGGTATTTCATCTATAATAAAAAAAGACATTGTAAAATAACTAGCTCCAAAGTATTCATTTATAACTTTATAGCTTCATCTGTGTTCTTTTTTAGAAAAAAATTTGCAGCATTCAGCAGTAGTGCATAACTCATTACCCAGGTGGGCGTGTCTTAAGTATAAATCATTCTTAACAATAGCTAATTAACTTTCCTCTGTATCTTTCTCCCTCACCCAGACATTATATAATGTGAAAGCTGAGATATTCCCTCCTTTAGGAACAGAGTATTGTAAAACAGGTTCACTCTGTTCTTTGGAGGTGTCCATCACACGACTTTCTGACCTCTTGGAGGTGGATAAGGATGAGGCATTAACAGAATCCGATGACTATTGTACGACAAAACTTATGTATGAAGGTGAGTCTATAGACTTTCTCATTGTAATTTTGTGGATAATTAAATGGCCTACTTCATATTAGGATTTTATGAGGTAGCTTTGCTCTTACATATTATAAAGCTTATGTCTTCCTAACACTTATAATGTTTTGGTATCAAAATAATTTGCTTCCCTTAAAAACTGGAATGCACAGTTTCATTTCATTATATAATGAAGTCTTAAATAAACAAAATACTAAAATTCACTTGCAGATTTTGAATCCAGTCACTTTTTCCCTTTTTGTGAATGACTTATATCCCTTTATTTTCAGCCATGGCCTGTCCTTTAAACTCCTGCTCTGCATTCCCAGTTTATCCACTGAATGTTTTTGCTACTTCAGATTCATCATATCTAAAACTGAATTTCTCTTGACCACAAATGTAGGTTACATTCCTGGCTTCCCTGATAATTTTAGTCCTGCCCCTTCTTCAGTACATAGCTTCCATCTCTTCCATTAAACCTTTCATGATCAATGCCACTTAAAGTGATCTTTCTGTCCTCTGTACTCTTATTTTGCCTATAATGTTGATTTGGCAACTTACCATATACTCTTTGGACATCATCGTGTACTTTTGAATCTTTTCATTTTTTAATTTAACTAGATTGTAAATAAGCTACATAGTCAGAGATTTTCTGTCATACTTCTTTATATCTCTCACAGTATCTTGTACAGGACAAGGGTCATAATAAAAAATACTTGGTATCTATTAAATGAAATAATAGAGCTCTATATCACTTTTTGAGTGATTTCCTTCTACTGACTTGCTCCATTTTTTTCTTGTGGACAAAAGTTTATTTGCCTTTTCTCTTCCATGGCCTCTTCAAGGATATATCATTTCATTTGTGTGCCTCTTCCCTGCTGTGATTCAGATTGCAACCCTTCTTTGCCTTAGCAGGTACTAATCATTGGTAACCGAAAAAAAAATTATCACTTGTTAACTGTAAGTGGTCTGGTAACCAGCTTTCTGTGAGTTCTCAAATACATGACTAGGGAAGCACAAACTCTGATAGATCCTACCAAAATGCAGATTTTATAAGTCATCACTTGACTGTGTGCCTTTCATCTAAAAGCTAACCCATCTAAACGTGGAGAGGCTTATGATCAGGTTTGCCACTAGATGATAACTTTTTTTCGTCATTCTAATCATAAAGAATATATAATAGAGGCTACCTCCAGAAGGTAGTAGAAAGGCTCTCATCTGTGGCTGTGGTTGCAAGAATAGGAACTATATGAAAAAACTTTGCTGAACTGTAAAGGCCAAGTCAGCTAAGAGAGGCTGAAGTTGGAAATCTTTTGAATTAGTTTTAGAATCTTAACTCACACATTGACATCCAAAAGAGTTATAGGTTTTCACCAGACTTCATGGTTTCACTCCCAACCATGAGAACTATTTTTGTCTCAGAATTTTTCAGGCACTTTGTGGAATCTAGATAGACTAACTCATATAAGAATTGCAGTACGTAATTTGAAGATGGCCAAATCTAAAAATATGCTAGGGGCCTGGGTAAGTGAGGTGGTTCATCTTCTCTACTCTTTTAATGGAATTCAGAAATAACAAGTTCAAACTATTGCATCTAGTTGAGAAAAGTACAGTTGAAGACTTTCTGCAGAAAAACAAGGCTAGAGGAATGTATCATGTCTACATTGAGGCAGATGATACAAAAGCAGCTATGATAAATTTGAAGCAAAAAAATTCTTTTTCTTCTGAATGACAAGGCTAAAATAGGAGGAGCACATGGCAAAACAGTCATTTTTCTCCATCTGGAGTCCTCATGAAACTTGAGCAAATTGTGTGAAAAATTTATTAAGGAGAATTTTCTTTGGAAGGGTATCAGAATTTTATTTTTTATTTGATCTTTGTTCAAAGTCCTTAATTATGACTTTGGCTTAAAACTTTAAGCTTCAAACTAAGTGACAGAAGATTAGTTTAAAAAACCATATTATTCATTTTCTACTTTTACCTGATATTTGAGGAAATATCGGCTATTCAGACCTGTTTTTTGGATGATATGTGCCAATCATGTGGAAGATTGAATGTTTAGAGTGGAGTAGGTGGCACAGTAGCATCAGGTCTAGACTGGAGAAAACTCCTCTTCCTGAGTTCCTGGCTTCAGACACTTACTAGCTGTGTGACCCTGGGCAAGTCACTTAACTCTGCCTCTGTTTCCTCATCTGTAAAATGAGCTGGAGAAGGAAATAGCAAACCACTCCAGTATCTTTGCCAAGAAAACCCCATATGGGTTCAAGAAGAATTGGATACAACTGAACAGCAACAGCAAGCTCTGTGGAAAGATTAACCCCCAAAGCAGTGGGTACATGGACACCTTTATGCGGATGTAGATGACCAAGTTTTTAGGATGAATCAGTTTAACGACTGAGCTGTTCTATAGGCTATTTGGAGTCAAATTACTGTTTTTTAATCAAGGTGTTTTAGACCAAAACTTTCTAGGTTGTTGGGGAACACTTTCTTTTCAGAGAAGCTCCTTTGGGCCAAATTTTTGGGCACGGGGGTGTTAGAATGAGAGAATAGAAAAGTTTGTGAAAATCTGAAGAGATATCTGTGTGTATGTCTGGGCAGATCTAGAAATTTTAGTTAAAAAAAACCTTTCCTCAGAGTTTACAAGAAATCTCTACATGGAGCAATCATTTTTTTTTTTAATTTCATTGTGTTTAAGTTGGGGGCAGTGTAGTGAATCGATTAAGTTACCCTGTCCCATTTAAAAGTGTCAGGCTCCTATGTTCTGATAACTAGGTGAAGACTCTTCTCTATTGAATCAGTCATAATCTTTGGATTAAATTCAAAAAAGTCTGGCAAATGAAGATGTTTTTGAAAACCATTGGATGAACTATATCATTGTTGATTGGGTGTGTTCAAGTTGACTGAGGAAACTTAGTGGATCATCTCTAAAATGGTAAGCCATATTAGAACTGAGTTTTTAAAGCATCTTTTAGCTTAAGGGAAACTTGCCTGTAAGGCTCTTTAAGAAGAGGTCTCTTGGGATAGAGGAGAGTGCCTTGGATTTGGTCTCCTCCCTCCCCACTTCCCAAATGAATAAAAAAAAACCTCATGAACCAGAGGATTTGGAATTTTCATTGGCATCCCAATAGTGTCTCCAGAACAGAACTAGCTGGTCCCAGTATCTGAAGTAGGAATCAAGAATAGGTTGGACATCATGTGGAAAAGCAGATTCAAGGATCTATAATACTATACCTAAAGGAAGCATCTTAAGGTCTCCAGCAAAAGCACTTTGAAGAGCTCTCTTTGACACAAAGTATCCCTTTGACACTTAAGCTACAGCTTACTTTACATCAGACCCTGTATGTACTGGAGGGAAAAAGAAAAAGTGTGTCAGACCTTTGGGGGGGAATGTTTCTTACCAACTATATACCTCTCTAGTTAAAAACTCCAGAGAAAAAATGTCTACTATTATAAGCTGGAGGACACTATGTTATTTCTTAAGGCCCTCACCCAGAACCCTACAAATCTGAGCCTAATAATCAATGCAAAAACATAGATGTTAAATGAGAGGGGCATTTGAAGCATTCTTACATGCCCACCCAAAAGAAACATGTCATAAGAATGTTTGACTTGCCAGTACCTCATAGAGCAGAAACACAAGAAGGTAAATAAAAACAGTTTCCAAGGAAAATAAGTAATAAGTTAAATTACCCCATTTGAAGTTTGTTTGTTTTTTTTAAGAGGGAGGCTAACATGCAGTTAAAAGCCAGGAAAGGGGGGTTATCAAGAGCTAAAACATTCAAGGGAATAAA
This sequence comes from Petaurus breviceps papuanus, assembly GCF_028583685.1. Classification (NCBI taxonomy): domain Eukaryota; kingdom Metazoa; phylum Chordata; class Mammalia; order Diprotodontia; family Petauridae; genus Petaurus; species Petaurus breviceps. The sequence goes on along the minus strand of NW_027187374.1, from coordinate 11,802,942 downwards.
GCTATAAGCAGAATTTATTGAAAAAGGATTGGTGAAGATGGAGAAGCAGAAATTGGAACTAAATCTACAAGCCCCTAAAGGTTCAGTTTTTTTCAAGACAAGAGTGTGAGAGTACATAAATAGTGAGAGGGAGAGGCCTCCCAAGAGACAGTGGTAAGAGGAGAATGGATGATATACCTATTTCCTTATCAAATCCATGGGTGAACAATGAAAGGATGGTAATTCCTGTAGTCTCAACAAGGAAAGGACCTGCAGGAAGAGAAAGGAAATTGATTAGTAGAAAGCAGGGAGTCCCACTGAAGAGTGCTCCCATAGAAAAAGAGATATATGTCAAAGTGGAGACTTAATGATGGTTTTGATATATGTTAATGATATGTTTAATATGACAGAATTTAATATTTTGAGAGACTTTTATTCTTAGAGTATGTTATGCTCCTTTGGACAGCATTTGCCCCAGATGAAGAGAAATGCAACTTCCTAGGTAGAGCTAGAATCCAGAAGATTATGTCAGTGAGGAAGGTGCATAGATCTAGACATGAGAATTGATATGACCAATGGGAAAGGGATTGATTATAGAGAAGTAAGAATGTAGAATAAAAAAACACAATTTAAGATGTAGTTTAATTTCTATCTTGAGTTGCTCTTTTTATCCTAACTCTTCCTTCTTGAATTGATACTTTTAAGAATGAGGTATAACTGGAATGGGTGGGTGGAGGGAAATAGGGCAAGATATATGAAGGCTATAATATGGTAATTTTAGTTGTGTGCAACTCTTTGTGACCTCTTTTGGGATTTTCTTGGCAAAGATACTGAAATGGTTTGCTATTTCCTTCTCCAGCTCATTTTACAGATGAGAAAACTGGGGCAAAAGTGACTTGCTTAGGGTCACACAGCTAGTAAGTGTGAGACCAAATTTGCACTCAGGAAGATGAGTCTGTCTGACTCCAGGCCCCACACAAAAAATTGGTTATAAAAGGGAACTTTACCTGATACTTAAGGAGTTTTAACTCTCTAAATAACACAAAGATATTAAAGAAGCAATAAATAAGGATATAGACCATTAATCCATTTAAATATCAGAATAGGCAGCAGAGGAGGAGAGTTTTTAAGACAAATTATTATTGATACCCTTATTTTTATATCACCTATGTTTTTTACTCTATTCACTTCCCCTTCCCAGAGAAAAGAATAAATGAGAAACAAAACAAAGGAATTCTTATAGAAGAGCACATACAAAAAAAGAACAAAAGTTTGATGGGCAGAAAAGAGGGGATTTGGGGACTGGCCATGTAAGTGACAGGAAGAGCAAGAAGGGAAAAAATAGGAGAGAGATCACTAAATAAAACCAAAAACAAATCAATAACTAAAACTAGGAGTAAGGGTGAATAAACTGTGGAGGATAGCAAAGAGAAAAGAATTTGTAGGAATAGGGTTGCATCAGTGTAATCAAAGTTAATTGTGTGGGCAAAGTCTTGTTTTAAAAGAGGAAGGGGAAATTTTTTTTAATCTCTTTTATAAGTAGTAATAGGAACAGAAGTGGAGGAAAATTTTTAAAATCTCAGAACTTTAAATATGAATGGGTTCTAACAAAACAAGAGTGCAGAAATCAAAACTCCATGATTTCTTTTTTTTTTTTTTTAATTAAGCAATCGGGGTTAAGTAACTTGCTCAAGGTTACACGGCCAGTTATTTCTGGGTGTGGTGCTGAGTGTCTGAGCCCGGGATTTGAACTCCAGGTCGTCCCAACACTGGAGCCGGCGCTCTTACTCGCTGAGCCACCTGGCTGCCCCTACTCCATGATTTCTTGCTTGTAAGAAACACATATACTCATAATGAGAGGCTTGAATAACATTTGTTACTCATCAAATGAATCCACAAAAGCAGGAATTGCCTGCCATGCTGTCAGATAAAGCAAAAATTAAAATTCACGTCAATAAACAAGGAAGTTATACTTCAAGGAACCACAGAAGATGAGCCAAAAACAGAATTAAACTTCAGTGGACCTAATGGCATAGTTAATTGTGTAATAGTTAATAACCATATGCTTTAAAATTTATAAAGTACTATACATACAATATCTCATTTGGAAAATTAGCTGAGCAAAAAGACAAAGTAACACAATAAATAATATTAAGAAACTTTAATAAAGTTCCTTCCTCAGAGAAATCTAACAGAAACAAAAGGAAAACTATAGAACTGAAAAAATTGTTGGAGAAATCAGAGGTAAAAAATTTATGGTGCCTTCTGAATTGGACCACTTAATAAAATACATATTTTTCAGCACAGTGTGGTACTTATACAAAAGTAGATCATACACAGAGAAATTACAAATAAAACTTTAAAAAGCAGAAACATTAAATACATTCATCAAGGACCATAGTACAAAAAGCAGTAATCATTTAAGGGAGCCCAAGCAAAAGACACAAACCTAAATGGAAACTTCATAGTGAAAAACTAGATAATAATAAATATTGATAACATTACACATAAAAGTTTCTGGGAATGCAGCTATAGCATTTCTTAGAGGAAAGAGTATACCTCCTTTTTTAATGCATTAACAAAATAGAAGATTAATGAATTGAATATGCAGTATTTAAAACATTTTTAAACCAGCCGTTAAAACCAAAAGAGCATAAAACCTTGAAAATTACAGGAACCACAGATAAATAAGAAACCAACATACTGTGAACTAAAGAACAAAACTAAAAGCTTATTCTTTTAAAAAAAAACTAAACAGATCTATATTTAGCCAACTTAATTTTAATAAAAAAGAGGCAATTCAAATTAATAAAATAAACAAGATGAAGTCACAACAAATATATAAGAAATAAAAATGATCAAATTAAGTCAATGAGGATTTATTAAGCACCTACTCTGTGCTAACTGCTAAAGGATACAAAGAAAGATTAAAACTGTCCCTTCCCTGAAAGAGCTCACAATCTAATGGGAGAGACAATGTGCAAACAAACTATATACAAACAAGTACATGCAAGATAAATTGAAGGTAATCTCAAAGGGAAGGCACTATGATCAAGGAGTACTGACATATATAAGGAGCCATATGCTAACAAAGTTTAAAAATTCAGAATAGTGGATAATTTACAAGAAATATAAAATATCCATATTAGTATGAAATCAAATAGAAATCTAAATCTCAGAAAAGCAAGTTGAACTAGTTAAAAAGGAACTGCCCAAGGAAAAAATGTCTACATGTATTTACAAGAGAATTTTAGAAAATTTTTAATGGATAATTAATACTTGTACTCTACAAGTCATTCTCAAAAGTGAGAAAGAAAGCACTTTTATGAGGCAGTCCTAATATTTAAATTAGGAAAGGATGAAGCAAAGAATGAATATACATTTAAATTTTGTTGGGGGGGGTTTAATCGTGACAAAAAGAACTCATTAGTTTATCCAAGAAATTCATTATGATCTAGTTGGATTTATTTCAGGGATACAAGAATAGTTCTACATTGGGAAAACAATTAACATAATAAAACCAAAACTACATATTTCTGTCAGCATTTATTTATGCTTTTGAAAAAAAAAACCTCCCAAATGTAGGCAGAGTGGGATCTTTACAGTATGTAAGAGGATCTAAAACTGTAAGCTACAGAGAACACAGTAGAAGCTTTCCCAATAAAAACAGCAAACAAGGCTGCCCTCTTTGACAGTTCTAGAAATCCTAGTAATGGTAGAGAAGGAAATTAAAGGCCTAAAGAAAGGCAAAGAGGAAATACAACTATTTGCTGTTGTTATGATTTACTTAGAAGATCTTGGGAAATCAGCCAAGAAACTGAGGCTATTAGTAAAGTTGTAGTCTGCAAAATAAACTCACAAAATAATAAAATCCAGGAGACAATAATAGGGAAATCCATTCAAAACCACTACAAAATGGGTGGATTTCCAACTCATATAGGTGTGTGATAAGTTATAATACAAGACCCTGACTCTCCCACTTTTACTCTAGCAGTGAAATAGTAAGAGCCCTGGGGCAGCCAGGTAGCACAGCGAGTAAGAGCACGGGCTCCAGTGTCAGGATGACCTGGAGATCATATCCCGGGCTCAGACACTTAGCACCTAGCACCCATCCAGAAACACCTGGCCATGTAACCTTGAGCAAGTTACTTAACCCCAATTGCTTAGGGGCGGCCAGGTGGCTCAGCGAGTAAGAGCACCGGCTCCAGTGTTGGAATGACCTGGAGATCGAATCCTGGGCTCAGACATTCAGCACCACACCCAGAAATAACTGGCCATGTAACCTTGAGCAAGTTACTTAACCCCGATTGCTTAAAAAAAAAAAAAAAAAAAGAAATAGAGCCCTAAATTAAATAGTGACAAATGTAAAGAGACATCCATTAGCTACCTCATCCAGCCTTAGGGCTGCCCAAAAACACACTCAGAATCTGTAGACACTTTTTGTTCTGATCCTACCAGAGCAGCAAAGGATGAAGCTCCACAAACAGGAAAGCCTGGGACTGGAAGTTTAGGGTAGTCCATAGATCATTCAGATTAAAGAAATTTCTAGGGAAACTTGAATTATGTTCTGCCCCCTTCAGCCATGTAAACCATTCCCACTGGTACTGGAGAGTCCAAGTGACCCAGTTCTTTGTCCAGTCCCGCTTCTGACATCCATCAGTGTCAGCCAGACTGGAACCAGTCTCTAAACTATGGGTGGCCAGAGCTAAATAAAACAGGAGAATCAGGAATCAAACAAGTTTAATTTCAGAGTGAAGAAAATGACTTACAAACAAGGACACATATGCCAGAGTCCTACCCCTAGTGAGGAGATCTCAGCATTTATGCCTATGGCTATGCAGTGAGCTGTAGCCCTGACAATGAGGAGTAACAGTAATAATGTGATAGGTTTAATTGATAGCTGGGCTTTTGTGACCGAAACATGGGTACTACAGGTTCTTGTCCAAGTTCAGAGACCACCTGATGCTGGTGTGAAACAACTCTGGATTTTGCTTGGACTGAGATCATCCAGAAGGTGAGCTTAAAGGACTGTGTTGTGCCAAGCTGAGGGCACAGCCCTGTTTGCAGGGCCTTAACTCTGAAAAACAAGGTGTCTCTAATATTGACAATCAGAAGGAGCAGAAGAAAACCATCTAGTACCATGATCCAGGACAACCAGCCACAGAACTGACCCAGAATGCTGAAGTCTGCCCCCTGTCAGGAAATAGATGCACCAAAGGAAATAGAAGCTCATAACAGAAATCCAAGAAAGTATGGTCAGGACAAAGAGTATAGGAAGAGTCTAAACCTAGCCTTGGTACTAAATCTTAAGCCAAGAACTGAGGCTAATGATGTGATAAAAATAGAAGTGGCCAAACACTAAAGAAGTATTTTGTGTTAAGAATTATCCACTAGAAAAACCCAGAAGAGAATTAACCAAAACAACTTATAAGCTGAACCTCAGAGAAGATTACTTGGCCACAGAGATGATACGAATTTCTAGAAGAAATAGAGCAAGAGATTATAAATTAAATAAAAGCACTCTAGGAAGGGTTTGGAAAGAGAATATATAATTTAGAACAAAAGGTGGTAAACCTTGCCCAAGAAACAAACTTCTTGTAAAAGGGGCTCAAGTAGCAGTCAAATTCCATGAAACAATAAAATCAAAAATTGAAAAAATAGTAAGATACTCACTATCAAAAGTTTGTGACCTGCTCCCAAAAAAAAAGTGACCTGGAAAATATGTTAAGGAGAGAGAATTTAAGAATCATTGGACTCCTTCAAATCTATAACTAAACAGTAATGGTAACATTCAACATTTATATAGCACTTCATGCTGTGCTAAGCACTTTACAATTATTTTCTCTTTGATCCTCACAACAACCTGTCTCAAATGAAATTCAGCAGAGAGAGACTGAGGCATGGTTTCTCCAAGCAAGATAACATTATGTTAACAAGGATGGTACCTGCCAGTAGAATGGGTCTGATGATTCCCTCAGGGACCTGAAAGACCAAAAATTGAAGATACAACTTATTTTTATAAGCATAGAACAAAGAGCAGCACAGGATAGGTGAGGAAATAATACAGTCGTTATAAGGTTAGCAACATCGTGGAGGTGAGGGCAGCATGAGGTTACATTAAATGAAGAGGTTTACACACTCCGGGGGGTGGGGAGGAGGTCCTGGACCACCCCTCTGTGTCTTAAAATGCTTTATGGGTTTATAGCATCCCAAGACTATTGACAGTGGACCAGGGAGGGACCACTTTTAATTGGCAAGGATGAGGCTAATATGGGACACGATCAACCTGTGTGCTTTTGAAGATAACACACATGTCAAGGAGTATTTCAGGAAGTTATAAAGGATAACAAACTTCCTTGGCATAAAGCAAGTGGTGCTAGGATAGCAGTTCCCTTAGAATTAAAGTGTTTAATGAGAATATTAAACTTATAAACTTAAGCTTAGAGTTTTTCTTTAAAAGTGCTTGGTAGGAAAACTGAACTGTGTCATCTAGTTTGTGAGAGAAAAACTGAACTTTTGAACTCATGAGCTTTTTTACTCAGACAGAGGTTCTGAGGGTTGTTACATAGGCAACAATATGGTTACATAATAGAATCAATTACAGAATGAAATAAAATACAGGATCAGTAATTAATTTTCACAGACCCTAGGAGTTAATTGCTATTCCCCCATTTTACATATGACAAAACTGAAGCAAATAGAGGTTAAATGATGAGTAGGTGTTTGAGGCCAGTGTTGAATTCAGGTTTTCTTGACTGCAGGCACAGAGCTGCTCCTACTGTGCTACCTAGCTGCCCCATAAAGTCTAGATACCATATTTCAGGAAATCCTAAAAGAAAATTGCCCAGATGTTAATCACTTCCTGAAAGAAATTCCAAAATGGAAACTTAGGAATATTATAACCAAAATTCATAGCTTCCAGGTCAAAGGGAAAAAAAAAATACTTCCAACATCCAGAAAGAGTTAAAGGGGAGAAAATAACTCAGACTCAAAAAACAGGGTTTAAAACTTGCCTTTGATACTTAGGGTGTGACCTTAAGAGGATCACTCAACCTTCCTGGCTTTAGGTTACCTCTCCTGTAAAATGAGGGAATTGGACCAGATGGACCCTGAGGTACCTACAGTTCTGTAGCTAGCTTTTAGATGGTTTAGGATGTGCATTAGTGAAATGAGTATCTTCACTTTGCATCTGCTACTCTGCCTGGTTTCAATTCCAAGATTTACCTTCCCACCATACTGCTAACTCAAGCCTCGACTGGGATTACCTCCTTCAGCCTCCTCTCCCTCTGATTGGAGGGTGTAGGGTAGAGTGCAAAATTCCTTCCTTTACAGAAGATAGGAACCAGACTCTCAACTCATTCCACTATGCATCTGCTGTCCTACCTGTTTCAATTCATTGGAACAAAATTCCCGTGCTGGGTACCAGGCTGTGTCCTGTGTACCAGGTGATACTCCACCCTGAGTGTTCTCTTTACCCTCCCTCTCCTCTTTCTTGCTTCTTTTTGTGTGTTGTTTCCCCCTTCAGGCTGTAAGCTTGAGGGCAAGGTCTGTCTTTTTGTTGTGTCCCCAGGGCTTAGCACAGTGCCTGTTATATGACAAGTGCTTAATAAATGTTGATTGAATTGGAATATGAATTCATGGGCCTTTATAAGTATTGGAAAAGTTGAGAAATTAAGTATGTAAATCATCAAGCTTTTAACTAAATATGCAATAAAATGTAACACTTCTTAGGATAAGCTTTGCATAAGTTTATTAAGCACTGTGTGTGAGGTACTGTAATAGGCACTAAGAATAACTGACGAAATACAGGACAATCCTTGCCATCTGGGAATTCACATTCTGCTATAATAGGTAGTCAGATGTAAAAAAGTAAGTGCTGTTTTTATAAACAAAACAAACCTTTCCCTTTTTTCCCCAGTTGTTGACAATAGTAGTAATTGGGCAGTATGTGGGAAAAGTTCTGGAGTTATCTCAATGCCTGTGACAGCACGAGCAACTCATAAAGTCCATATGGAAGTCATGCCTCTCTTTGCTGGATATCTTCCCTTTCCTGATGTCAGATTGTTTAAATACCTCCCTCATCATTCTGCTCATTCTACACAACTTGATGCTGGTAAGAATTTTTTAATAGGGAAGTCTCCATATTAGAGATTATGTGAATGATTTAATTGTGGAAGAGAAAATAAAAATAGTGTTTTTAAGAATTTGTATGAATTAACAAATATTTAATGAGATTTCTGACATACTCTGAAGAAATTTTTTAAAATACTATCTTTAGGGGCATCTAGGTGGCACAGTGAATAGAGCACTGACCCTGGAGTCAGGAGGACCTGAGTTCAAATCCAGCCCCAGATACTTTTAACACTTACCAGCTGTGTAACCTTGGGCAACTCACTTAACCCCAATTGCCCTGCCTTCCCCCCCCAAAAAAAAAAAAAAAAAAGACAAAATAGGATCTTTAATTTGTGTTTGAAGGTATACCCTTAAGTTTCATTTCTTATTTTAACATTGTGCCAAAAAAATAAGTTTACACTAATCCTTCATACATTACCAAATACAAAAGATTTTAAAAACATCAACAAGAGAATAGAAAGATATAACTGTGGTTAGAAAAAGGATATAAACTCTTGATTATAGAAAATTAAAATGAACAGTTTTGATTACATAAAATTGAAAAACATTTGAATGAAAATAGTGAAGTTAAAATTAGAAGAGAAGCAAGTCATGAGTTTTCATCACTACCATCTGATTAGCAAAGAAGAAAATAGTAATGTTGAAGAGATATGAAAAGACAGGCATACTAGTGTACTATTAGAGCTATCCAGCCATTCCAGAGAACAGTTTGCAATTATACTGAAAAAAGTCACTAAACTTTATACATATACCCTTTGATCCAGTGATACCACTGTGATCCCCAACAAGTTCAGGGATAGGAAAGGACCCCCATATGTACCCAAAAAATATAGCAGCACCTTTTATTTTTGTAGCAAGGAATTATAAAGTAGGTACCCATCAATTGAGGAAACTTCTGAGCAAACTGGCATATTAATGTAATGGAGTGTTATTGCACTATTAAAATGACAAACATGGGGAATTCAGAGAAGATTAAGGAAGACTTGTATGAATTGACAAAAAATGAAATTAACAGAACCAAGAGAACATTTAATACAATGACCACAATAATATAATATAAACAATATTTAAAGACAAATGTAGGTATCAGAGTACCAATGGTGAAGAAAGAAATGTATCCCATCTCTACAAAGTGAAGGGTGGGTTTTAGATGTAGAATGAAGCATATATTTTTAGACATCTTGAATGTGTTTATTTTACTTTTTTTGACTTTGTTACAAGGGAAGGTTCTATATATCTGGTGGGGGGGTTGGAATGTATTGGGAGGTGAAAATGAGAAATCATCAATAAATTATCAAAATATCGAAAAAGATTTCTTCTTTTCCCTTAAATACAATCTTGTTAATGTAATACTAAGAAATAGAAATTAATGTACTAATATACTTTATAAATGTTTAAGATTAAACTTATTCTTGTGAATATAATATTAAGAGTTCTATTTGAAGTGATTTGAGAATGGAAATAAACTTTTTAAATTTTTTTTCAGACAGCTGGATTGAAAATGATAATCTGTCAGTGGATAAGAACATGGATGATCAAACTGACAACAGTAGTCTAAAGAGCAAAAGCAGCTCCCATTCAGCAGCCAGTGTGGAGCACAAAGGCTTGCCAATGCCCCGGCTACAACCATTTCCATCTGGTCAAGTCTTTAACTCAAGCACTGGCATGCAGATCCTGGTAATCCCTAGCAAGGATGACCACATTCTGGAAGTCAGTGTTACATGACGACTCCATATGTATACCAAACAAATATTAGAAACTGAATATGAATGCACTTTAAAGGATCATAACCTGATTGTTCTTCATTGTAATATTCTGGCCCTAATTAGACTTGTGGTGACGCTACATTTGCCTACCATGGAAGCATTTGACAATTGTACAGGTTTCAATGTACAATGCAGCTTGTATCAAATAGTTTCTAATGTACTTTTAGAAAATGTTCTGTGTGATGTGTATTATTTATATCATTTACCCATTTCCCAACATCCCTGCTGTTGTGTTCCTGCAGTGTCCTCCCAGATATCCAACTTTCTTAACTTGGTCATATGCTGCTGATAAAATTAAAATGCTTGTAATTGGGCTATCTAAATTGAGCAGCCTTTTAGTCTGCAGATTCCTTTTTTGTATGTAAATCTGTCTTTCAGGTAAACATATAACAAAATCTTATAATCCTTACTTGTTGGTTTGCGTGTGCCTTTTTAGTCACACAGCTGCCCAATTTCTGGACCAAGGTAGTTTCCTAAATCACCTAAGGAAAACAATATGATCTTTTACTCCATAGCATCTCTGTGACCTTTTATTAAAAACCCTTGAGGAGTGGAGGAATTAGAGGGGGGTAGGGGAATAACTTAACCCCTTCTGTGCCTTGGGATGTCTGAATTACAAGGATATTTAAGGTCTGCTAGTGAAACATTTATCAGGTTTTTGAGCCATTTTAAAAGTACTTTTAAAAAGGTAGGCCTGGTCTTGAAAAATAAATTGGCATTTGACTAATTTAGTTATGAATACATGTTTCTGAAACCTTTTTTCCACCCAGAATGTTGATGAAGAATCAGATGTTGATTTTAGGTATATATTTGTTATATTTAATTGTCACAATTTATGTTCTTTGGGATTATTTTGATTTGTGTTGGTTTCTTCCCAGCTCTTAACCTCAATTAAAATTTTTACTTTACTTTTAATTGTGGAGTATTTAACCATTTTTTCACATTGTAAGTGTAGACATTAAGAAATTTAATTAACAATAGAGGTTATTGCAGAGACTTAGTGTGTTTTTTCCTTGGTTATAGGGAAAAATTAAGATCCTGGAAGTAAACTTCTGATCAAGCAAACTATCTTCATACCATACCAACTAACTATTTTGTTCACATATGTAAATTTGCTTGTATATATGGTTGATTATTATTTTGAAAGGAAAAAGTCCAAACTAACTGAAATAATGTTTTAAGTTACACCAAAAATCAAGAACAAAGTAAATGTGTGTTAATTTTTATTGCTATCAAAGGTCAGAGCTTGTAAATAAGTGCTATATGTTTTAAACTTTTTCCAGCTCTCAAAAGCTATGTATTTTTGTACATATTAAGTACTCTCAAATTCATTGGGAATGCTTTTGGTTGGGATTTTATTTTTAAAATCCATGCAAATTGATAGTTAAAGCAGATGGTAGGGCCTCTTCTGAATAACCTCAAAGGTATGAGCCTTAAAAAGAGGAAAAAAAGAATCCTCATAGCTGCAGCTATTTCAGCAGGTTGTTAGATACCTGACAAAAGCTGATTAGTATTCAATGTAGGGAAGCACAGAAAAAATAATTATAAAATATCATCTTCGTTTTCAGTATTCTGTATGTTGTGTTTAAGTCTTCAAAGAAATAAAGGTGTGATTTTTTTTCATGTTCTTCTCATTTGTATTTGACTGGAGTAGTATGCAGAGATAATAAATACTTAGTTGTTTGATAATCTGCCCAAATAATTGTACTTTGATTACATGCAACTTAAAACCATTAGTCTTAACCTACTTTTAGGAAGATAGAGTTTTGAAATCTAATGTTGTGTTTCTTTTCTCATAGCTTCTCTTTATGGAAATTAGATAATTGCCCAACAAATAAATGACTTGTAGCTGACAGATGGATACAGTATATAATTTTGACAAGAACTCCACTGAAAAAAAAAACATCATTTACAACAGGAAAAAGTCAAGTGACATCTGTACTTCATTGTAGGGTGCATTTTCTGTAAGAGAATGTACTTTTACCATATCAAATTTAGCATCACACACTGTCCTTGAGGCCCCAAGTTATAATTAAAGCTTTGTTTGTTGACATTCTAACTACCCAAAAGTTTTGACTAGAATTTAAGTTGCGTGTGTTCTCTGCTTTACTTTTAAAACAAAAGAATGTTTAAACATACTGCTCAAAAATTCAATGGTCAGCATTTTAAATATAAACCATAAAGTCACCTACACATATTTGAAATTATTATTGCTGCTGAAAAGTGAGATTTAGGTGCAAGACAAACCTGGTTTTGTTGTAAATATAGCAGCTATAGAGTGATTGTGATATCAAGCTTAAAGTTGATACTTAACATAGACTGTTTCAGATACTTGTTGAAAATGTCAGTAAGAATTTTTTTGTTATAATTTTGTCAGTTTCAAAGAAAAAAGTATTCCCTTCATTTCTTCTCTAATATTGTTCCATTTGGTGTGAAAATGACATTTTTTAAAAACCATACAGTTCCCTAAAATCCAATTATCAAGATAATGTATGGGGTGGAAATCTTTTAAATAATTACCAGGTTAAGTGAATTGGTAGGGAAAAAAAATCTCCACAAAACCTTCTTTTCACTTTTTCTTTGTCTTTAAGGTTGTATTAAAAATGAAATTAAAGAAATCACAAATTATGTTGCATGTGGAATAGAAATGTAAGGATGAAAAACTGTAAACTGGTATTCTGAATGAGTGATCTTTAATTATAGTTCAGAAAATGAACCATATTATACTAGTCTTTTTACTTGATTATATTTTTGTAAAAGAATGCCTTTCTCTTGAAATCAGGATGAACTTTTAAGTATAGTACAGGTTTTGGGAATCTCTGGAAAAGATAAAAATTTAGTGACTTTGACATTGCAGATACTTCATTTTGATAGTTTGCCATGAGGTGATGATTTACATTATCCTGTAATATATTGCTTAATTGTTTTATTTGTTCCTCTCACAACCCTCTCCCATTAAACAAATTTTATTTTAGAAAGGTCTTTCAATACATATAAAAAACAAATTCCCACACTAGCCACATTGGATAGTGTATCTCTCTCTCTGCATTTTAAGATAGAAGGTGAGTAATATATTTCATTCTTTGGGACTTGTGACTTATCATTGTATTGATCAGATTTCTAAAGTCTTTGAAAATTTTTTGCTCTGTAAAGATTGTTGTAGTTCTGCTGACTTCACTCTGCATTAGTTCATAAAGATCTTTCCAATTTTTTCTTTCATTTCTTTGGGCTATAGGCCTAGAGTGGTTATTCAGTGAAAGGGTATGCTCAGTTTAGTCAACTTCTTGAGCATTGTTCCAATTGAATTCCAGAATGGTTAGACCAATTCACAGCTTTGCCAGCAGTGCATTAGCACACTTACTTTCCAATCCTCAAACTTTGTCATTTTCCCCCTTTGTTATCTTTACTGGTTTGATAGATGTGAGGTAAGCCCTCAGAGTTGTTTTAATTTTCATTTCTCTGATTATTTAGTGATTAGAACATTTTTTTCATATGATTGTTGATTGCTTAGATTTCTTCCTTGCCTGTTCGTAGCCTTTTGACTATCTATTCAAGAGATAGCCAGGTTGGCACAGTGGATAGAATGCTATACTTGGAGTCAGGAAGACCTGGGTTTAAATCCTATGTCAGACCCTTGGTAACTGTGTGAATCTGGACAAGTCACTAAACCTCTGCCTCAGTTTCCTCATCTATAAAGTGAGGACAGTAACAGCATCTACCTCCCAGGGTTTTGAGGATAAAATAAAATAATGCAGGTACAATACTTGCAAACCTTAGAGTGTTATATAAATAATAGCTATTGTTATTGATACAATTACTATCTATGGCTCTTTAGTTTTTTTATTTAAATCTTATTCTTATATATCTTGACAATGAAATCTTTGTGAAAGATATTTGTTGCAAAGACTTTTTCCCAGTTATTTGTTTCCTTTGTTATTACATTAATTTTGTTTGTAAAAAAAAACTTTAATTTTATATAATCAAAATTGTCCATTTTATTGTGTCACTCTTTTAGTCATGAACTCTTCCCCTACCCATAGTTCCAAAAGGTAATTTCTTTCTTGTTCTTCTAATTTGTTTATTATGTTACTTTCTATATCTTAATCACTCATCAGTTTGGAGCTTTCCATGGTGTATAGCATAAAGTATTGGTCTAAGCCTAATTTCTGCCATACTGCTTTCCTCTTTACCCATCATTTTTTGTCAAATAGTGAGGCCTTCCCTCAGTAACTGGGGGAATAAACTGGATTTATCAAACAAAATGCTGCTATGTTTGTTTTTATGTATTGTGTACCTAATATGTTCCACTGCTTTTCCACTCTCTTTACCAGTAAAAGTAATTTTAAAAAAATTTTAAATAACTGATATTTATTTTCTCTTCCTCCCACATGATTCCCCTGCCCACCATTGGGGGGTTGGGGTTGGAGGGAAGAACCTTGTAAAAATATGCATGGTTAAGCAAAATAAATCCTATAATTAGTTTTATCCCCCAAAACAATATCTTAAAACCAGGTGGATTTAAGATTGACTGCTTTGTAGCATAATTTTGAAATCTGGCACTAATAGTTCCCTTTCTTTCCCACACTTGAGATTCTTGACCTATTATTTTTCCATATGAATTTTATTATTATTTATAGCTCTATAAAATACTTCTTTAGTAGTTTGGTACACACTGAATAACTAAATTAGTTTAGGGTAGCATTGCTATTTAGAGCTATCTTTATTTCTACAAAGAGTGTTTCATAGGATTCCTGGGTGTTTTTTAGTAGATACAGTTCCAAATATTTTATAACTTCTATCATTTTTAATGGAATATCTTTCTAGATATTATTGCTAGGTTTTGTTGGTGAAATATAGGTATGCTAATGATTTATATGTAAATTTATTTTATATCGTGAAACTTGGTAGAATTTGTTTCATTAATTTATAGTCAATTTGTTGTTTTCTAAGTAAATCATTATGGCATCCTCAGAATTAGATTATTTTGTTTCCTCTTTGCCTATAAAATTATTCCTTCTTTCTCATTCTTGTCTTATTAATACAGCTAGCATTTCTAGGACTGTGTTAAGTAGTAGTGATGATAATGGGCTTCCTTGCTTTACCCCTGCCCTTTTTGGAAACTCTTCTAACTTTTATATGTTACATAAAGTGTAGCTTGTGGGTTTTTATTTATATATATATAATTTACTGTTTTAAGGAAAGGTCTCTTTCTGGAATTTTTCTTAATAGAAATGGTTGCTGAATTTTCACAAAAGCCTTCCCAGCATCTTTTAATAAAATAAAATAGTTTTTTTTTATATTTTATTATATTTATAGTTTTGGTTATGTAAAACTAACCCTGTATTTCCAGTAAATCCCAACTTGGTCATAGTATGTAATTTTTCTAATATTATTTGAGTCAGTGTTCATTAGAGAAATGAATTATTATGTTTTATTTCCCTTTGCCTCTCCAGTTTAGGTTTTAAAAACATTTGTTTCATTGAAAGAGATTAGAAGTGTACTTTTTTTAATTGCACACAATTTATGTAATATTGGAATGAATTGTTCTTCAAATATTTGGTTGAAATCACTTGTGAATCCATCTGATCCTAAAGCTTTTTTCATTGGGATTTTACTTGTGGCTTGTTCACTTCTTTTTCTGATTTTGAGTGATTTAAATAATCTTTCTTTTTTTGTTAATCTGAATATTTTATATTCTAAGTATGAGTCCATCTCTCCTAATATAAGTTTTGTTACCATATAATAGGGCAAGATAATTTTATTTGTTTACTCCAGTTGTAAGTTCTTTTTCATTTTTTATATGAACAATTTGATTTTCTTTTTTTTTTAGCAGATGACCTAATGTTTATTTTATTTGGATTTTTCCCCCTTTGGAAAAAACAGCTACTTTTATTCATAAATTCAGTGGTCCTTTTGATTTTTTTTTAATAGTCTCATTAATTTGTAGAATTTTTACTTTGTCGCTTAGTCAAGATTTTTTATTTTCTGTTCAAGGTTTTTGGGGGGATTTTGGTTCATGCCCAATTCATATAAATTTCTCAAATTATATATCCTTACATTGATGCTGTTTATTTAATGTGATAGAAGCCAAAGAACAAATCTAGCCTAATTCAAGTAGTCAAAATTGGATATAATTAAAAAGTCTGAGTCACAAATAGCTTCAAAATTCTAAAAAGAAGCGAGGCAGCTAGGTGGCCCAGTGAATTAGAGCACCAACCCTGGAGTCAGGAGGACCTGAGTTCAAATTCGACCTCAGACACTAAAAAAAAAACAAAAAAACTACTATCTGTGACCTTGGGCAAGTCACTTAACCCCAATTGCCCTCCAAAAAGCCAAAAAAAAAAAAAAATATTATGGATGAAATGAGAGCCTGGTAGGAAAGAATTAGTAAAGGATATATATCTTAGTATAAGGGTTGCAAGACTTTACCCAAATATGAATCATTGAAAATAAGAATGATCTCAGCAGTCAGTGACCTGATAAGAAATACTAGAAAAAAAATGAAACTGCTGTGTGGGGTGGGGGCGGGGGTGGAGGGGTAGATTAAAATATAAGGTAGACACTATCAAAAATAATCAACTTGGAAGGTAGGTCAAGGAGAGATACTCTAGGAATCATTGCATTAATTGGAACACTCTCCCCCCCCGCCCCAAAAAAAAATGCTGGATACTATATTTCAAGAAATTATAAATGAAACTGCCTCAAACCTTTAGAACTCTCTGGCAAAAAGAAAGTATCTTTCAGTCATTTCCAGAAAGAAGCCTAAAAATGAAAACCCTAAAGATGTCATAGTCAAAATCCAGAGCTTCCAAATCAAAGAAAAAATTCTGTAAACAGGAAATCAAAAGGAGTCATATTTTGGATCACCCAAAACAAGACAGCTACCCCTTAAAAGGAAAGAAGACCTTGGAATACAGTGTTCTGTAAGACAAAAGATGAGGCTTATAACCAAAAATAACCTACAAACAAAATTGAGAATACTCTTTCAGGGGGGAAAAAATGAATCTTTAAAGGAATAGAGAACTGTTAAGCATTCCTTGTTTGTTTTTTGCTTTTTTGGGGGAGGGGAGGGCAGGGTAATTGGGGTTAAATGACTCGCCCAAGGTCACACAGCTAGCAAGTGTGTCATGTGTCTGAGGTCAAATTTGAACTTGGATCCTCCTGACTCCAGGGCTGGTGCTCTATTCACTGCACCACCTAGCTGCCCCTGTTAAGCATTCCTGATGAAGATGACAGCTTAGTAGTAATTGTGTACTGGGAAAAAAATAACCAGTAGAAACATAGAAAGGTAGATATATTTTACCAATTGAAAAGGGCTAAATGATAATGAAGTATTTACATTTTAATGGGGGTGAAGGGTGCCCTCAAAACTTTTTTTTTTAAGCAATTGGGGTTAAGTAACTTGCTCAAGGTTACACGGCCAGGTGTTTCTGGGTTGGTGCTAAGTGTCTGAGACCGGATTCAATCCCCAGGTCATCCCGACACTGGAGCCGGTGCTCTTACTCGCTGTGCTACCTGGCCACTCCCCTCAAAACTTTTAACATCATCAGGGGTCATAGAGGAAATTAAATGAGACAGTGTTTGGGTGTGGTTTTATTAACTGAAGAAACATATACCTAAGAATAGGCTTGGTTGAGAACATACAAACAATGCCAGATATAGGAGGGAGCATTCCTTATCAGACCCAGAGATGATGGGAAAGTTCTTGAAGTCCCTTATCAATACCAGGCTTGAATGAAGCTCTGATAGAGGGAGTTTATTGGTACCACACCGTGGGGAGGATCCAGTATTACCTAATGCAACAGGAAAAAAATTACTTAAGGCCCCTACAACAGGTCAAGAATCATCAAAATCATCATCAAAAGCTGCAAAAGCAATCAAAAAGCTGCAAAGTTTATATGCCTAACGTAGTTAACAGTGGAAAAGTACAAAATGTTTTATCCATAAATTTCTGTAGACATTAGAACCACTTAGCCTAAGTGACTGCATATTGGAATCCTGTCATTATAAATACATCAAACAATAACTATGACTACATAGTAGTCATAGTTTACATCAGCAATATAAAGTTTACAATTATCACTGGTATGTAACTGAAAAAACTAGAAAAGCAACAAATCACCTCTAAGTAAACACCATAATAGAAATTCTGAAAATTAGATAAATGACATTGAAAAAAAATAGAACTGACAAAATTAGAAGTTGGGAGCTTTTTTGAGAAAAAAGCCAATAGACAAACTATTAGATGATTTGATTTTTTTTTTTTAAGGACAGGAATACCATATTGTCGATATCAAAAGTTAAAAGGAATAATTCACAAGTGAAGAGGGAAAGAACTTATTAGGAAAAATTTTACTTAGTTATAAACCAAAAAGCTCATAACTGAAGTGAAATACACTGATATTTAGGAACTATGAAATATCTAGATTAATAGAATAAGAAGTAGAGAATTTAAATAACATTCTCCAAAACAGTAACTAAGCCAAGGACTCCCAAAGAAAAAAAGTACTAGATGAATTTATAAGTGAAATCTATCAAACTTTACAAGAAAAAGTAATTTCTATATTAGCAATTTCTAGGAGAATTTCTTCTAGGAGACAAGTATAGCCAGAGATAAAGAAGAGACTCATATTGAATAATATATTAGCCAAGAGAATACAGCAATATATTAAAAAGGTTGTACAGTATTAACACATTAGATCTATGTCAGGAACCCAAGGCTAGCTTAATTTTAAGAAAACTATAAACCTAACAAACCACTTTAGTAACAAAAATAGTAAACTTATTAATCCAGTTATCAAATTATTCATTTTTATAATGTTGATGTTATGGCAAAAATTATTTGTCTGGTTCTGCTTCATTCTGCATCAGGTCAGTTAGTCAACACTATGCTAATAGCTGATGATACAAAAAGAGGTATAAGATAGTCCCTGCCTTCAGGAAGTCTACAATCTAAAGGAAGCAAAAATAAGCAAATAAATATGCATAAACATGCTATATAAATGGTAAATAGGAAATAATTAAGAGAGGGAAGGAGCTAGCATTAAGAAGGATAGGGAAAGACTTCCTATAGAAAATGGGATTTTAGCTGGGACTTCAGAGAAGCCCAAAAAAGCAGAAATAAGGAGGGAGATCATTCCAGGTGTGAAACATGGAGAAAATACCCTGAGCTATGAAATTGAGTATCTTGCACAGGGAACAGAAAGGGGGCTGGTATCACTAGATCAAAGAATACCTGGAGTGAGGGAGGTGTAAGGTGTTCGAAGATTAGAAAAGTGTGGGGAAGCTATGTTATAAAGGGCTTTGAATGCCAAAAGATTTTCTATTCAGTCTTGGAGGCATCAAGGAGCCATCATAATTTATTGAGTAAGGAAGTGATGCATTTGGACCTGCAGTTTAGGATAACGAGTGGGCTGGAGTGGGGAGACATTTGAGGCAGGAAGATCAACAATCAGACAGTAGACCAGGGGTGAGGTGATTGAGGGCTTGCACCAGGGTGGTGGCAATATCAGAGAAGAGAAGGAGATGTATTGGAGAGATGTTGCAGAAGTAAAATCAACAGGCCTTGGCAACAGATTAGGCAAGTGGAGATGAGAGATAGTGAAAAGTGGAGGAATATACCTACATGGTGCCCTCTACAGTAATAGGGAAACTAGGATGTGTGGCTGGTTGGTTAGTTGCTTGTTGTCCTTCATTCTCAAAGAGAACCAAAATGACATTACTATTTTGGAGTCTAGTCACAGTGTGCCTGACCCCAGCTGATCAGATCAGTATGAGCTTGGAAGGCTCTACCACAAGTGGGGCATAAATACAAACATTTGGGGTGGAGAGGTCTCTAAATTTGCACATCTCATGCTTCCTTTGTGCTACTGTGATTCTGACAGTATCAAAGACTTTTGTTGGGTCACTGAATGTTTTGTATGGACCTCTGTTCTGTTCCTGGTACTTTCTAAACTCACACTGCTTCTGATCTTCCAGGTGAAGGATCAACCTATTGAGGACTCTGGCAAGAATCTTGCCAGCAATGACTAGGCAAGAGACCTCACTGTGATTGATCATCACAGAACAATTTATTTCCTTTACCTTTATAGAGATGGACAATGAAGGTATCCTTGAACTCCTGGGGGATAACTTCCTCTTGCCTTATATCCTGGAAAATCTCAGTCAGCTTTTGTAAAAGCAGTTGACCCCTTTCCTTTACATCTCAGCTGGAATAGAATCAGCACCAGGCATTTTGCCACACAAGAGGAGCCTAATGACATTCAAAACTTCCTCAGGTGGAAATTCAGCCACATAGGGATTGACTTCAAACTGAGATATAAGTGGCTTCAGCATTGGTTGACTATGATCTATTAAGAACACTATAGAAGTATTCAGCCTATCTCTCCAGGATCATGTCCAGGAGTTCAAGGATGCCTTCATTGTCCCACCCTGGGACTAAAACCACAGCTCAGCCGGGACTGTGCTTGGCTCCCAGGGGCACTGTGATTGACCTTTCCTGCCAGCCTGCCAGGCTTCCTTCAGTGGGAAATTTGTTTCTCTCTGTCACTTTGTAGGTTCTGTAGCTCTAAAGTTTGTTTAGAGTCATCTTTTACATGTACTGGGGGAGGTGGAAGCTGGAGCCACAAGGAAGTCCTATTTCTACTCCACCATCTTGGCTCTGCGCTCCCACCTCCCCCCGCCACTTTCTTGTAGGGCAACATGGATTTCTATACCCCATTGGCTGTACATCTTATTTCCCAGTTGCATGTAACAACAATTTTTTAACATCTGTTTTTAAAACTCTGAGTTCCAGATTCTCTCCCTTCTTCTCTCCTTACCCATCCCCACTGGGAAGATAAGCAATTCAACATAGGTTATAGATATGTACTTATTGAAAACATTTCCATAGTAGTCATATTGTGAAAGAATAACTTTATTTCCCTCCATCCTATCCTGCCCTCCCCATTTATTCTATTTTCTCCTTTGACCCTGTCCCTCTTCAAAAGTATTTGCTTCTGACTACTCCCTCCCACAATCTACCCTCCCTTCTACCATTCCCCCCTCTTATGCTCTTCCCCCCCTACTCTCCCAGAGGGTACCTTTTCATGCTTCTTGTATTTGAAAGCTGAAGCTGGAAATACATTTTTTTTCTGGAGTGGCCACCATGAAGGGGATCACTGTGAAGTTAGTGTAGGTTTTGCAATTAAAAATAATTTTGTCAACAAGTTTTTAGGAGCAAATGACAGAATCACAACTATGCAATTGCCACTTGCAGGAAAACACTAAGCTGCCATCATTACTAACTTTACAGTGATCCCCTTTATGGTGGCCACTCCAGAAAAAAATGTATTTCCAGTTTCAACTTCGGTAAGCTGTCCTTCATTTGCCAACCTTGTTTCACTCAGGGCTGTGATTTGGATGTGATACCTGCTGAGTTTTCTCACTACAAGAGTTGTTTGTTGTTCAAGTCTCCTGGATTTTGTGTTGTCCATAAGCATTCACACATTCCATGTACCAGTGGTGAGTGGAATCATCTTTGCAAAAGTTTTTGTACATTTTTTTGTGTTTTGACTTCAGGGTGGGATGCCCACCTGCTACACTAGCAGTCCCGGGTTGGATGAAGCAGGCAATTTTTAGGGCACCTTTTCTGGCTACCCCACATTCCAGGAAGAGAGCACTATAGTCCTTCAAAAATGCTGCTCAGATACCCAGTAGGCTGCCAAATTCCACTGCTGTTTCAGTCAAGTGAGAAGACGACCCTATGGCCTGAGCAGCCTGTGTTGAGGGTTATGACATTGGGTTAGCTCCCAGTGTATCCACACCTGCTGTTTTGTCACTTACCTATTGCCACAGGACTTTGAGGTAAGTAAAAATGGTAAAATGGTATGGGGTATGCATGTCTTTTGATATGCATATAAACTGAGTTTAAGGAGGTATAGTTGCATGAAGTCGTTGGCCTCACTCTTTCAGAGGCATCAAAATCCAGTGACAAGATGAAAGTCAAGACAACGGGTGATAGCCCAAGATGCAGTGAATGACCTTGGTGTCTTCAATTTCTAACCAAGCTCTACTCCATAACACCTGCTTCAGCTGCCTTCATGGCTTTTGAAACAAATTGTTTTCATCTGCCAGGGGCAGTTTTCACATGCTTGGGATAAATACCCTCCTAACTTGCCAGTGTGTTTGTGCATTCTACAGCTTCTTGGAGTCACAAGTGAGATTGAGGTGAATCAAGTGGATACCAAAGGTGGAAAGCAGTTCTGAAAGGGGCTCAGCAGCCCTCATACCAGAGATACTAGTCTTCCCTGACACACTCCACACCTCTGGAAGGGGGCAGCGTTTGAAGAAAATCTAAAAAGTTCCATGTTGGACATAGTGAGTTTAAGATGTCTACTGGGCATCCAGTTTAAGATAGCTGAAAGGCAATTGGCAATGGGAAATTGAAGGTCAGCAAAGCTGTTAGGTCAGGATGGGCCAGTTTGAGAATCATCAGCATAGAAATGGCAATTAAACCCATGGGAGCTGATGAGATCACCAAGCAAAGTAGCAGAGGAGAAGAAGGCTCACGACAGAACACTGTGGGTCACTATAGTCAGTGGGTATGATCTGGATGAGAATTAAATGAAGGAGATCAAAAAAGAGAGATTCAAGGGGCAGCCAGGTGGCTCAGCGAGTAAGAGCACCAGCCCCAGTGTCGGGATAACCTGGATCGAATCCGGGCTCAGATACTTAGCACCACACCCAGAAATAACTGGCCATGTAACCTTGAGCAAGTTACTTAACCCCAATTTCTTTTAAAAAAAAATTTTTTTTAAAGAGAGATTCAATAGGAGAACCAGGAGAGAGTGATATCCCCGAAACCTACAGTGAATGGGAGTATCAAAAGCTTCAGAGAGTTCAAGAAGAATTAGACTGGGAAAAGACTATTGGATTTGTCGATTAGATCACTGGAAACTTTGGAGAGAGAATTTCAAGTAGAATGATGAGGTCAAAAGCTAGATTGTAAAGGTTTAAGAAGAGAGAGGAGGGGAAGTAGAGGCATGTACTATAGATGTCAATCTGCAATCATTAATATGGGACTCAAGATAAGAGGACAATGTAGAGTTCAATTGGCTGACAAAAGCATCAGGATGGGGGAAAAGGGAAGAGTAGTTGGTGCAAGGGTGATATCATGAGAGAGAACTGAGGTGAATGGAGGTGATGATGGTATAAATGAAGGTTATGATTTGGTAAGGGAAGGCAGAGGGACAGGTGGAAAGACGGTAGATGATGGTCAGTAAGGGTATTTCAGAGTTCTTGAATATGGAGGTGGTACATTTATGGAAGATAGCATGATCAAGGGTTTGTCTGTTTTTGTTTGTGGTTGAGGTGGGAAGGAGTAGGTCATAGGAAGTGAGTAGGTTGAGGAACTGAATGGTTTGGGTATTAGAAGGAGTGTCAATATATATTTTGAAGTCCCTTAGTATGAGGGCCAGGGCAGCTAAGTGGTTCAGTGCATAGAACACAGGGCCTGGAGTCAGGAATTCCAATCTGGCTTCAAACACTTACTAGCTGTATGACTCTGGGCAAGTCACTTAACCCTGTTTGCCTCATTTTCCTCATCTGTAAAATGAGCAGGAGAAGGAAATGGCAAATGACTCCAGTATCTGTACCAAGAAAATCCCAAATGGGGTCACAAAGAGTTAGACACGACTGAAACAATGGAACAACAATAACAAAAGTATGAGGCAAGGAATTGGAGAGGAGAAAAAGATTGTGAGCCAGATAGTGAACTTGTTGAGGAGAGAAGGGGAAAGTCCTAGAAGTCTATAGAAAATGGTTACCTGGATTCTGATTGGGTGAAAGATCTTGATTGTATAGACTTCAGAGGAGTAGAGGTGACTAAGCATCAGAGTGAGAACCTGGAAGTGGGGAAGCAGGAAGTATTTCAAGTTCCCTAAAATGACCAGTGAGCAGAGGGGAATGAGTGAAAGTATAACCAGTATTGGAAAGGGTGTTCAGGGAGTCTGTGTCATGAAGGAGTGATATTTATAGCAGTAATTTTTTTTTTGCTTTGATAGCAAAGAAATGAAAACAAAGCAGATGCCCATCAATTGGAGAATGTCTAAACAAATTGTGGTAGATAAATGTAATAGTATATTACTGTGTTGTAAGAAATTCTGAATATGGTAAATATAGAGAAGCATGTAAAGGTTTCTATGAACTGATGCAGAGTAAAGTAAGCAGAGCTTACTCACCCTATCTAATAGTACAATGAGAGGGGCAGACCCTGGTCTTAGCACAAAGACCTAACCCAAGAACTAAAAGTATAGGAAATGAACAAACAGAAAAATCTATTACAATGAAGAACGATATAGGTTAAAAGAATCCCAAAAGAAAATCCTATAGCAAGGAAATAACTTCAAAATAATCACAAGTAGAATTTCAGGGGAGAAAAATAATGCATAAGCCGTAATGGATTCCTTGAAAACAATGACCAAAAACCAAAACAACACAAAATACAGGTATCATGTTTCAAGAAATCATAAAACTGCTCAGAACTCTTGGAGCCAGAGGGCAAAGTAAAAAAGGAACAATCTACCAGTCACCTCCCAAAAGTAATCCTGAATTGAATGTACCCAAAAATTTTGTAGAAACAATTTGGAGTTTTCAAGTCAGAGAAAAAAAAGTACTTCAAGCAGCTGAGAAGAAACTGATCCTACACCAAAGAACCACTGTCAGAAGCACAAAAGATTCAGGATCAACTAAAATGGAAAGGAAAGCTTGGAATATGATATACCAAAAGGAAAAGAAAAAAACTTACAAGGAAGAATAACTTACCCTGCAAAACAGTTATAATTCTGGGAACAGAGAAGGTGAGTGCGAATGGGCACTTACAAGAACAGAAGACTTCCAAGCATTATTGTTGAGAAAACTAGAGCTTAGTAACATAAACACAGGAGACAAAAGAATCCTAGAAAAATAATGATAGGGGAACTGTGGGAAAATAAGGGAATGCTAGGACCCAGAGGAACCCAGGAACCCAGTTTCCTTGAACGTACTCTAATAAAGCTTTAAAAACACACCAGTTAAAAAAGAAATAAGGAAAGTCAGTTGCAGAATCCTCTGATTAGCCTAGAGAAGCTCAATAGTACCACCATCAAAACCCTTCAGAAACCCTGAAGCAGACAAGCAGGTAGATGGAAAGTGAATTTCTTTTTTTTTTTATATTTGAAATACAACTTTATTATGATCTAAATGAAAAGGGAATGGGAATGACAGTAACAAACAAGATTCACCACTGAATATTGTGATGGGACTGCAGCAGTCATATTTGAAACTCAAGGGGATGTAATCGTGGTCAAAAACAGCTAAATATGCAGGTCCAAAATATGAATTATATATTTTTAAATTGCTACATTCACTCCAAAGCCCATTCATTTCCTTCAGCATCCCAAAGATTAAGCACATGTTCTGCTCAGCTATATAATAAAGTGGCAAACACGCTATACCACTGACATCACAAGACAGTTGCCTATAAAACTAGACCTCTGGCGCTGGGCTCTAGCTTCATTCCCTTACAGATCATCATCTTCATCAGGGAGTGCAGTTGTCTGAGCAATCTGTAAGTCCTGCTCATACTGTGCTGCCAGTGCTGGGTCCATGACAACCTCTGGAGGTGCAAGAGCAGGCATGGCAACAAACTCCAAATTAGGGTCTCCAATAAGTTTTCTAGCAAGCCAAAGGAAGGGCTTCTCAAAATTGTAATTACTTTTGGCTGAGATGTCATATTACTGGAGATTCTTCTTCCTATGGAAGACAATTGATTTCACCTTGACTTTTCTGTCCTTAATATCCACTTTGTTGCCACACAACACTATAGGGATATTTTCACATACTCATACCAGATCTCTATGCCAGTTAGGTACATTTTTGTAAGTAATTCTTGATGTTACATCAAACATTATAATGGCACACTGAGCTCGGATATAATAACCATCTCTCAGACCACCAAATTTCTCTTGGCCAGCTGTATCCCATACGTTGAATTTAATAGGACCTCTGTTAGTATGGAACACAAGAGGATGGACCTCAACACCCAGCGTGGCTACATACTTTTTCTCAAATTCACCAGTCAAGTGACGTTTTACAAATGTGGTTTTTCCAGTACCTCCATCTCCAACTAACACAAGTTTGAACTGTACTTGGGGTTCTCCTTGGGCGGACATTACGATGGTTCTTGCAGAAGGGTCTCCATCTCCGCCTGACTGAACCTGGAAAGTGAATTTCAAAGCAGTCCCAAGGCTCTAAGAAGAGCTAAGAGTGTGCAGATGCCCCCAGCACAGCTGATAACTCTTTCCATGATATAAATATGGTCTTCATACATTGAAACAGGGAGAGAGAAAAACAGGGAAAGAAAACAGACATCTCTAGTGAACATTGACTTAAATATTTATTTTAGATAAAATATTAGCAAAGCAGGTTGCAACATATTAGAAAATTATACACTATGACCAGGTGAGGTTTATACTAGGGAATGCAAAACTGATTCAACGTCAGGAAGACTATAAATATAATAAATGATGTTAATAATATCAGTAATAAAAACCACATGATTATATCATTGGATGCTGAAAAGACTTTCACTTTTTTGTTAAAAATTTCAAAAAGCACAAGAATAAATAGAGCTGGGCGGCCAGGTAGCACTGGCCCCGGTGTCGGGATGACCTGGGGATCGAATCCGAGCTCAGACACTTAGCACCCAACCAGAAACACCTAGCCGTGTAACCTTGAGCAAGTTACTTAACCCCAATTGCTTATTAAAAAAAAATAAAGAATAAATAGACCTTTCCTCAATGTAGTAAATAATAACTATGGAAAATCAAGAATAAACATTATAGTTGATGTGGAAAAGTTAGAGGCCTTTTCTATAAGATCAGAAGTAAAGCAATGATGACCATTATCACCATTATTATTTAACATGGTCCTAGATATGCTCTCTGTAGCAATAATGCAAGAAAGAAGAAACAAGCGTAGATTAAAAAAAGAAACAAAGTATTGCTTTTTTGAAGATGATATACTTTAAAACACTAAAGAATAAACCAAAAATTCAAGTGAGATCATAAATACAACCAAGTTGCAGAATATAAAATAAATCCATCTAAGTTATAATCATTACTATATATTGCAAACAAAACAAAACAAAATCATCAGGAAAAGCTAGAAAAAGAAATTCCATTCAGAATAACTACAGAACATATAAAATATTTGGGAATGTACCTACCATAATATACTCAGGAACTATATATTAATCCAACTATAAAATACTCTTTGAAGAAATAAAGACAAACCTAAATAATTGAAGAAATATGAATTGCTCATGAAAAGGTCAAACCAATAAAATGAAAATAATATCACATAAAGTAATTTAATAAGTGTGGTACAAATCAAACTACCAAAGGATTATTTTATAAAGCTAGAAAAAATGGTAACTAAATTGTCACGAAGAACAAAATATCAAGAATTAAAAAAAATAATAATTTCAATGGTATTATCAAAAAAAAGTGGGAAGGAAGGGAGTCTATCAGTACCAAATCTCAAACTGACTAAAAAGTATTAAAAATTAGTATTGACTAAAAAATAGAGATTGATCAGTGGAACAGATTAGGTACATAGTATACAGAAGCAAACAAATAGTAGAATTGTATTTGATAAACTCATGACTTCAGTTTGATAAAAATCCCTTTTTGATTAAAAAAAAAAGACTGCTGATAAAACTGGAAAATAGTTTGAGAAAAAGTAGTCATAGACTAACATCTCACACTCTATTCCAAGATAAACTTCAATATATAACTTAAACAACTTAAACATAAAAGTTGACAACATAAGCAAATTAAAGGAGAAAGGAAGACAGTTTTCAGCTCTATGGAGAGAGACAAAGGTCATGACAAAGAAATGATAGGAAGAAGCACAGAAAATAAAATGGACAAATTGATTACATACTGTT
This sequence comes from Petaurus breviceps papuanus, assembly GCF_028583685.1. NCBI lineage: Eukaryota > Metazoa > Chordata > Mammalia > Diprotodontia > Petauridae > Petaurus > Petaurus breviceps. The sequence goes on along the minus strand of NW_027187374.1, from coordinate 11,775,096 downwards.
AAAACTTTTTGCATAAAAAAATCTAATAGTGTTAAAATTAGAAGAGAAACAAGTAACTGGGGGAAAAATCTTTGCAGTGAGGTTCTCTGAAAAAGGCCCTATATTCAAGATATATAAGACATTAATTCAAATTTATAAGACTAAGAACCATTCCCCAATTGGTAAATGGTCAAAGGAGATGAACAGGCAGTTTTCAAAGGAAGAACTACAAGCTGTCAACAATATGAAAAAAGGCTCCAAACCACTAATAATTAGAGAAATCAAAAATAAGCAACTCTGAAGTTTTACTTCACACACCTCAGATGGGCAAAGATGACAAAAGAGTAAAAGGATAAATGTTAAAGGGGATTTGATACAGTAGTGCACTAGTCTAACCATCCTGGAAAGCAATTTGAAGTAGACCCCAAAGTTACTAAAATGTGCCATACCCTTTGACCCAACTGCTGGGCCAATACCCCAAAGCTATCAAAGAAAGAAGAAAAGGATCTATATTTTAAAACAATTTATAGCAGTTCTTTTCATAGTAACCAAAAGCTTGTATTGAAGGGGGTGCCCTCCTTTTGGAGAATGGCTAACCAAATTATAGTATATGAATAACAGGATATTACTATTCCATAAGAAGTGATGAAATTCAGAGATTACATGTAGTACACATGTAATAGAAATGAATACATTGAAATGATTTCAATGGACAGAGGAACCTTTATATACTTAGGCAGAATAAAGTGAGCAGAACTAAAAGAACAATTTTTACAACTACAACATTATAGAGAAAAACAACTTTGAAAGACTAAGACTCTTTGAAAGACTCTTATCTATACAGTGATAAATCAATCAGGTCTTCAGAGGACTGAAGAAACATGCCACTTACCTTAAGCCAGAGGTGTTGTTGTACTTAAAATGCAGAATAAGACATAGTTTTGGACATGGCCAGTAGGGGAATATTGTATTTGTATATTTCATATATTTGTATATCTTATCCACTGATGTATAATTATTATAAGGTATTTATTTTGGGTGGGGAGGGGGAAGGTAGGGCAATTAGGGTTAAGTGACTTGCCCAAGGTCACATGGCTAGTTTTTGTGTTAAGTGTCTGAGGCCGGATTTGAACTCAGGTTCTCCTGACTCCAGGGCTGGTGCTATTCACTGTGCCACCTAGTCGCCCCCTACACAGAGTTTTAAGATGAAGAGTTAAAATCTATTATACCTTAAATGAAACCAAAAAAGAATAGCAATCATGTCAGGCAAGACAATAATAAAAGTTGACATGGTTAAAGACATAAGCAGGGAAACTCTGGTAAACTTAAAATTACCTTAAAGAAAAAAGTTTTCTCAGTACTGAATATTACTATTTTATTTAATTTATTTAATTATTAATATTACAGTACTGAACATACTATTATTTATGTAATAGCATAGCATGTAAACATCTAAAAGAAAAGCTAACTGAAATATAGGGAAAAATGAACAACAAACAGTAATTGCTGGGCAGGAAAGATTCAGACTTAAATGGAGTCTAAATAACATTATCCTAAAGAATTCTTTTAGGGCAGCTAGGTGGTACAGTGGATAGAGCATTGAGCTCTAGAGTCAGAAAGACCAGAGTTCAAATTTGATCTCATGGGCAAAACTATCTACCTTCACTTTGAGAGGTATCCAAGTGATCAGTTATTTGGGGTTAGGGTTTCTAGACCCCACACACCCTATATATAGCTAGCCTTCCACATGCAGTCTTCAGTCCTAGGCCATATCTTGTAAAATAGTCCCAGGGGCCTGATCAATAGACATAGCCTGGCACATAACATGCTGTATTTCTATGACCAGCTTCTCTCTCTTTCTCCTACCTCGATCTACTTCTCTAAATTTTCTAGCTTTAAAAAAAAAAAATGTCTCTTGATTTATGTTCAATGTCTGCAGTGCTGAGGACTACAAAATCCAAAATGCTTAACAAGCCCCTCAAAGCTTCATCCTTAAGTTTATGTTATACCATGTTTCAAGAAATAATAAAAGAAAACTATGCAGATGTATTAGTGATGGGGTTTAGGTTCTGGGAACCCCCTTGAATCTTCCCACTTCATGAGGCATTTGCCTGAGGCCATAAGCCTTTCATTATCTCTAGGCCCAAATCTCTTGTCACTCTTTATCTAACCTAGCCCTCCATTGTCCAGCTACTTCCCATCTTTGATCCTATCAAAATATCTATACCCAAATCTGTTACCCTTAAACTAGCCTAGCCCTTTATTTTCTGTCATCTCCAAGTAGCCTTCAGCTATTTCCCACCCTTAATCTCAATTCTTGGAGTTTGACCTCAGTTCCTCAAGATCCTCTTTAGACTCCTCCTCAAGACCCTCTCCACACCCCTCCTAGATCTTTCCCACAGTCCTTCTGTATATAAGATCCATCTTGCCTCCATGAAGGGGCTGAGATTCAATCTAGCTCAGATTCATTCTGTGTCAGATTGTTCTGCTCTGCTTGTCAATACAAGTTCACAAATACTTAGGCTCATTAATAGTCTACTCACAATGGTAAGTTTTTAATAAACTTTGTTTTACTTTGGCTAAGAGAAGTCTTGAGTCAAATTCATTTGGCAGGACCCAGTATGTTGGTATTTTGGGGTTTCAAGCACCCATAAACCCCAAACCTCAATATTACTCCAGGGAAAAGTGCAAATAGAAACCAATCACCTCTTAAAAGAAACTGAAAAATTGTAAATACTCAGGAATGTCATATTCAAAATCCAGAGTTTCCAAATTCAAGAAAAAATACTAAATACTAAAAAAAAATACTAAAAAAAGCCAGAAAAGAAAAAGACTGGAAGGAAGAATGGTGAAGAAGAATCTCAAAGTGACTTTAATTTACATTTTTCTAATTATTAGTAGTTTGGAGTATTTTTCATATATATATTGATAATTTTCCTTCTTTTGAGACTGCCTGTTTATATCTTTGAGCACTTATATCTATTAGGGAATAGCTCTTAGGCATTTGAATCATCAATATATCTTGGATATCAGGCCTTTGTCAAATTCACTGCAAAGATTTTTTTTTTTCCAGTTAGCTGTTTCCCTTTTAGTTCTAATTATGTTTCTTTTGTTTGTGCAAAAACTTTTAAGTTTTATATGGTAAATTTTTTCATTTTATTTCTTATGATCATCTCTACTTTAATTAAGAACTCTTCCCCATCCATAGTTGTAGGTCTCTCCTTCCCCTTTCCTCTAATTTGTTTCAGTCAATCAATAAGGATATTATTATTAACTTTGAGAATACAGAGACTAGGGGCAGCTAGGTGGTGCAGTGAATAGAGCACCAGCCCTGGAGTCAGGAGGGCCTGAGTTCAAATTCACCCTCAGACACTTGACACACTAGCCGTGTGACTTTGGGCAAGTCACTTAACCCCAATTGCCCTCCAAAAAGCAAAAAAAAGATAATACAAAGGCAAAAGTAAAAAAGTCACCGATCTCAATGAAATTATATTCTTATGAAGGATACAACATATCTGTACATATTTGTATACATATATGTATGTGTGTAGTGTGCAATGTGTGTGTGTGTGTGCGCGTGTAATGAATGTGAGATAGTTTTAAGAGGGTTACTTTAGTAAATAGAACAGAAAAGGTAATATAGAGGTTGGTGAACTCTACTTAGCTGAATCAGCATGGCTTCCTTGTTGAATGACATTGTTGAATATTTTTCTGCTTTGGCTAAAATATGCTTTTGTTTATTCTCTTATCTTCTCTTATCTTCATGTGAGTGTTCCTTTCCATTATCATATTGAACCTGAGATTAACCTAGTGAGCCCTGGTCTATGACATTTGGTGATAGAAGTTTTGGATTGGAATGTTCTTTTGGAAAGCAACAACAATAAAACAATAATAACCATTTATTAAACGCTCACTATGTGCCAGATACTGCGCTAAGTGCTTTAGATATATTATCTCATTTGACTCTCACAACAGACCTAAGAAGGGGGTGTTATAATTAAGTAGTAACTGTCTGTGACCATTCAGCATCTAGAGAGTAATGTGATTATATTATGTTCCATTAGGATCTTCATTCTGAATGCCATAAACTGTCATTTGTTGGATTTGCATAATTTGAGTGTTAGAAAGTGACAGTAATCTCCACCCCTGTCATGTGTGTTGGTCTTGGCCTTGCAATATGCATAATTTAAGCCTTTTCCAAGTTCTTCTAAAGGATATACTTAGAACTCAACTTACCTTCCAATCAGAAGGGAAGACTGAATTTTGGGAATGGAAAGTTTTACTCCCATCAGAAAAAACAAATGCTGAAGAATGAGACCTCCCCTTCCAGGAACCAGATAGATTTATATCTATCTAATGGTTTTCAGCTAGTTGTTATCAAGTTTATCTATATGTCATTAGTTACCTGTGATAAAAATTTGACACCTAGGTATCAAAAGATATAGGTAAATTTCCCTTAGTTATAGGTAAATTTTGGTAGCTCAAGAGTCTTTTGGACCTCATTATAAAATTGGTATGTGAATGGGGAACAAACTGTGGTTTTTTAAAAAAGCAACGCTACCCTCTGTCCACAGTCAAATATTGTGGCCTAAGCCCAAATGTTCCTTAGTCCAATAGATGCACGTCTTTTTAAAATATGTATTCAAAATACAAAGCATTAACAAACCATAAAATTCAAGTAAAATTACTTTAATAATTTAACTTTTTTTTTTTAAAGCAATCAGGGTTAAGCAACTTGCTCAAGGTTAAGAGACCATATCATGCCTAAGGGAAGTTTCTGAGTACCCTATGATTGAGAGAAAGGGACTTCCAGCAACCAGAAGCTATGAGTTATCCTTCTGCCACATGTACTCTCTAAGCTTGAGCCTATTTTCTCTTGTAATTCACTTAGGGAAAAGTATATGTTAATGTTATAAAGTTTTGAGAGACATAGTTTCTGGGTAACCATTTTATTAATAAGGCTAGCACGTTATTAATAAAAGAGGTCAGTGACACTCTTGAATGCCATAGACCCTCACCGTAACAGATTCAAGGCCTGGAAAAGTGGGTGTTCCAGAGGGTGGTAATCAACTCTGTAATCAACAAGTAATGAGAGACAATGAATACTATTCTGAGGGACTGAACTTATCCTAACAATTTTGATTATATCATTTATTTCTCAATAACCCCCAACCTTGGGGAATCTAATCAAAGAATTTATCCCTACCCTTACCTGAGTAGAACACAATAGGGTTAAATTCCTTATAAGATTGGGTGGGGAAAGTTAATTCAATCTCATTTTCAGTAATGTCCTTCAAGAGACTGAACTTTGAAATAAGGACTATAGAAAAAGGGGTAACTCTGGATCTCCCCAAATTATTAGTTATTAATAATCATTTCTCTCAGATATTTTGCATCCACTTTTGATATTGTACCATCTTAGCCAATTAATTCTTTCTAAAAGTTACTTAAGACTTGCTGACTAAATGATTCCCAGTTGATCATCTTTTGCTATTGTGGGCAGATGGAGAGAAGGAAAGTTCAGCCTTCTTTTCACAAGTATTTGGAGAACACATTGATGGTGCCAAACAAGCTCTGGGGACCTGACTCATCAGTGGCAGGAATAAGAATCCTCAAAGTTCATATGGATCATGCATAGGACTGGTCTGGGATAAAATTGGGTCCTTTCCATTTGTGGAGAGATTCTCCACCAGAAGTTTCTTATTCTAAAAGAATAAGTTCCCATTAAAGGAACTAGGAAAAAAATTGCTATTCTTCCCTCTTATTTTAAACTGAAATTGTACAGCAATCAGTTTTTCTGGTGTATTTCCTAAGTCAGGCTAATTTTTAGATAGTTTTTGCAGGCTTTTATATTCTTTTTTTAATGTTTAAGTAGCAATATAGGCAGTATCACTGAATTCTCTTCATATTGATATTGAAGCTAATATAAGAAGTATGAAGTTTTTACATTCCTAAAAGTATTAGTGCCTAGCAGTTTCCCCAGAGCATACTATGATAGTTCATAAATATTCATAATTTTCTTTCTTTTTCACTTTAAGCAGACCTTGCTTTATGTGTGATATGGGTCTGATGCAGTTTAGGGGTACAGGGACCCCAAAACTATCAAGGTACAGGGCAGAATCATTTGGAAAGAATTCTCAGACCCAAGCAGTCTTCCAGTCAAATGGCAAAAAGTTTATTCTAACAATAATATAGTGGACAAGTCTCCTTAGGGAACTTGGAACCTAATGGCTAAAGCTTATACAGAAAAAGCTCAGTGAGTGATGTGCCAAGTATGCTAATTAGGTGGTTTGGGGCAGAAAGAAAGATACAATTTCTGTACCTTGGATTCAAGCATCATTCATTACTGGTAACATTAGGGGTGAGGAGTTCTAAGGGGTGTGGTTTTTGTTGATCATGTCTGTAACAAGATAGCCTCCGGAATTGATGTCTATAACTTGACCTCTGGATTGTATACAGTAACTGTGGGAATCAGTACATTATAGTTCTGCTGGTACAAGATAGTTCATACAAGGGAAATTCTACAGAGGTCAGCATGTTCTTGGAACAGGGAGAGATGGTTTGCCTCACTGGGGCCCACTCATGAGTTATTGCCAGAGATAAGGTCTTTGGACTGGGGAGAAATATGGTCCTAGGACTGGAGTCTAAGCACCCCATCAGGTCCAGAACTTCTCTGAGATCTTTTTGGATTGTAGGTTTTCTTGTTCTCAGAATCACCAAATTGTTCATGACTTAATTGATTTTGTTTTTAATTCAGCTTGCTTGTACTGGTATTGGGTTAGTTTGGAATTTCAGTAGAGTGTCCTTGAACTGTCAGAGATCCATTGGGAAGAATCTCAGATGCCCTTTGAAATAGAGACTCAGAAGAAATTTAATTTTCCTGAACTTTTAATGGAATCATTTATACTGTAGAGACCCCTAGAGGAAATTTGGTATGTCGTGTAGAAAAGAACACTCAAAATTTTGTCCAAACCCCAATTAGGATGACTCCATCCATGGAGGATAGGGTTTGTGTGGATTTTTTTTAAGCCTGGACAATTTGGTTTCTCACCTAAGGTTGACTTAAAGTCAACCAAAGTTTCCTATTCCTTTTAGGGAGAGCTCTAAATGCTCAGGTAATTCTGTACAGGTACAGGCTTTTCTTCTAAGACAGAAGGCTTGATTTTCTTTTCCTTTGTTCTCCTTTATTGTTTTTGGATTAGGGAAAGTCCTTTTTGAAAGCAACAAATTGGGCAGCAGCTGATTAAGACTTTGTAAAAATGATGTTTGTTAAATTGTGCTACCATATATTTGGAAAATGGCAGAATATGAATTACTGAGTTTCTTTACAGTTGCATAAACACTCTTTAGTAGAAGACACTGGGGAAGGTATTCAAAATAGAAATGAAAAATCTCCCTAAGTCACTGAAGAGCCATGCAGGATTTGACCTTTGACTACACATTCAAGTATATTTGACGAGGACAATAAATATTAAAACTGAGAAAAGCGTGTAAGTGTGGGGTTTAGACCACTCCACTCCACTTTAATCTGATACCTTGATAAAAATAAAGACCTTTCTTGGTTCCTTACTCTAGTTGTGCTTTCCCCCAATGTCACCCTCTCCTCCCCAAACCCTCCCCTTCACTTACACTCCATGTATTTTATAATGTACATAATTGTTTACATATTGTCTCTCACATTAGAATGTGAGTTGAGGGCCAAGATCCCGTTTTCCCCTTTCTTTATATCTTTAGCACATAGCATTGTATTTGGCACATAGTATACACTTAATAAGAGGGCAGCTATAATTGAGCACTGGGCCTGGAGTCAGAAAGACCTGAGTTCAAGTCTGACCTCAGACACTTATTAGCTATGTGACCCTGGGCAAGTCATTTAAATCTGGTTGCCTCAGTTTCTTCATCTGTAAAATAAACTGGAGAAGGAAATAGCAACAATCCAGTATCTATGCCAAGGAAAAAAAACCCAAATGAGGTCAGAAAGAGTCAGAAAGGACTGAACAGCAACAATTCACTTAATACGTACTTGTTAACCAAAGTGGGGTGGGGTGATTGATTAACCCCCACCTTTATTGTTTATTCTAAGAAATAGTGCATAGTGATCATTATTACCTACCTTTGTCAAATATAAGATGAAGTAACTTAATTTACAAGTTTTAGCTTCATTTTTCAAGATAAAGTTTTAGTCAAAACCTTTTCCACCATATTTCTATGCATTTTATTTATATATTTGAATAGCATATTTTATGTATATACTTTTAATATATTTACTATGAGATATTGTTCTGTCTTAAATTAGACTTACTTCAAGTGCCCTTTTCCCAGTACCAATTTTTCTCAGACATGACCTCTAGCATCTGTTTTTTTGTGCTTTAAAAGGCTACCCTTAAAAAAAAACCAAAACAGAATACTTACTTTCATAAATGTTTTGTTCTCTTAAGAAGAATATATTGTAACTGCCATTGAATCTAGGGTTTTCCCACTTACAGAGAAATTTATATAGTAACATAAAGCAAATAACTGTACTTCCTCCTGGGGAAAAAGACAATCCATATTTATAATTCATGAATGTTAAGTATTATTACATTTACTAATTAGTGCAAAATGATAATAAAAAGAACTCTGACCAAAAAAGTGGATGAACTATAACAAAAATTAATCAGGTTATTATAACTATTATAACAGGAGTATGCCACCTGTCAAAAGTAGGAAACACTTCTGACTCTTGTTTTTCTGGAATGGAGAACCAGGTTGAATTTTAAAAGTTTGATAACCCCCCAATATTGCCCATATACATTTTCCTAATTAGAGATTCTCTTTTTGAATGCAAATAATCCACAGAAACCTAGAGCTATCAATCATTCACATGATAGTATGAATTACATTAGTCAGAAACAAAAAATGTTGAGTCTGAAAGGACCTTAGAGATCTAGTACAAACCCTTAATCTTATCAAAGAGAGATGATGTGACTTGACCAAAGTCATGCAGTTTGTTAGTGACAAAGCCAGAAATTAAACCCAGCTTTTCTGATTCCGAGGTCAGCCATTCTCTGTACTACTTCATACTATCTTCTCAATCACATTACTTTCCTCTCAGCTGAGCTGAGTGGTGCTGAACGATTAGGGATTTTGATCTGAGAATGAAGAAAAGGGGAAGATATAAGGATCATTTTTGAGCCTGTGCAAAGAAGAAGGAGGTATGACATCATAATTGGTATGGATATTTGGACAGCCAAAGAGCTCTATAAAAAGTTATGGATCAAATGAAAATGTAAGTAATTGAAGGAGGAGGGTGGGAGGGGTGGTGTGGTGGTGGTGGTGGTAATTTTAATTGTGGCTCAAGATCTCCAAACAATGCAATTATCCCTACATTTCTCAGTTTGGTTACGTTTCCTTGTATCATCAATTAGACTGTAAACTTCTTGGGTTCTGTGTCTCTGCATCCTTTGGCAATTAATAAAGTGGTTTTGCACACAGTATTTATATTACTATATAATAGCATTGGAAGAGCTATAAAGACCTTACCTCTTTGGGCCTCAATTTCTCAAATGAAGGATTTGGAGTAGATCCTCTGTAAGATTCCAGCAGCTTTAAGATTATCCTACGGGAATTTTTTTTTCTATGTTAGCTAGTTGATTTTCATTGTGTACTTAAGTGCCCTCTACTGTTCAGAATGAAAATATCTTTGAATGGAATAAATGGAGGCAAGATATGGTACAATATCAAAGTTCTACATCGAAATGCACCTTATTTTGTTCTCTTTAATTTTCTTACGGTAACAATCAAACAATTGTTTCTTTTTCAAAATTGCTTTTAAAGTTTTTTTCATAGTTAATAAACTCTAATACAGTGTCTTAGAAAATCCAGCATTTCATTTATTTCTTGAAGGTGAAATGAAGTGCAATTATTAATGGAAACAAAATAATTTGCTATTTAGTATTTATTCTTACTGATAATGAATTTTGAAATTACTTCAATATTTCAAAGGGTCTGTAATGTTATTGATATGAGTACTCTAATGTTGTAGCACTCAACAGAACCATGTCTTTTCATCCAGTGCGACTTTTTTAAAAGTGTTTTTGTTGATATTTTTTGTTATATGTCAATTAGTCTCGAGTGATTCTTGTCCCTTTAAGTACTACAAAGTACTAATCCAACATATTAGGGGCCTTTCTATAGATCCAAACATGTACCAAATGAGCACACACACTATGCATCTACTGTCTAACCCTCATTCTTGCTAGGTATATATATAATTAGAATTCCTAGTTTGTTTTCTGCGGCAAATTTATTTCAGCTGGGGGAGTTATGACTCCTTTGCTGGAGACAGAGGTCATGAGTGTTGAGGAGGTTGTAGAATGAGGAAACCAGGATGTTGAGAGAAGGCAAAAGTTGAGAAAATAAAGATGGTAACACCCTGGCTTGCCTTTCAGGGGACAGGAACCTTGTGGTTCATACAGATTTCTGTCTTGTTCCTTGTCAGTTGAGTTTCAGACTTTCAAAATTCCTAGGGTAAGACCTCTTCACAGACACTTAGTTGGCCTTCTGGTATGCTCTGAATATGTAATGGCCCTCAGCTTTTCTCATGGTGGCCCTGTCTCTGGTCCTACCATCTATTGGGAAACCCAGAGATTTTGATTTCTTCCCTAGTCTAGGCCCCCACAGGCAGGACCCAACCAGGGATCACTTTGGCTTCCTAGATAGAATGGAGGGGTTATTTGGAGTTTTTCTTTTTTAATGATTAATCTTTGTGTCCGCTGTAGTTCCCCTTCATTGTTTATAGAGTCTTTATGAAGGATCTTGTTTTGGCTGGAACCTTTCCCATTACCATCTTTACTATCTCATCTACAACAATGATAACAGATTATCACAAGAGATAAATAATGAAACGAAAACATTTGGAAAGAGAACAAACATATTAGAATGGACAGTGTAAAACCTTACCCAAGTAAGGTACAATCTAAAAAAATAAACAGAACTCAACAATTAAATGAGGCAATAAATTAGAATAAAATCAAAAGACTAAGAAATTGGAGCATATGAAGCATCTGTCAACAAAAACAAGGACCTAGAAGACAGGAAAAGAAAAGATAATTTAAGAATAATTGAGCAGGGCAACAGTAATGCACACCTGTAACTCCTGCTACTGAGGTCACTGGGACTGGTTAATCAGTTGAGTTTGGGAGTTCTAAACTTCAGTAGGGTCAAAGCTGTTTGGGTGTCTGCAAAAAATAAGCCCCATACTGATGTAGTAAACCCCCGAAGTCATCAGGCTGCCGAAGAAAGGATGAACTGACCTAGATCAGATACTGAAACAGGTCAAGATTTCTATGATAATCAGCAGCAGGCTTGACCCTGTGAGTGGCTTTTGTACTTCCTGGGTGAGTGAATGGGTGAGAAAGGGAGAACCAGTCTTAAAATAATAATAATAATTGGTCTTCCTGAAAATGATTACCAAACAAAAGCTGTAGCAGAGGGCTGTAGCAAGAGGCTGGGCAAGCAGCAATGAGTTCCCCAGCTTTCAGCCCTCTCTCACCAGTATTCTTTCTCCAACTCCAACACCTTCACACTCTGTAACCATTATCAACAAGGATTTCCTGGCCAATGGCACTGAAGCTCTGTTTCCAAGACTGCAGTGACCCCCATTGAGAGAATGAAGCTACTATTACAGGTGCAGTATGCAAGTAAACCAATTGCTGCAGATAAGCAGTACAAAGGCATAATGGATTGTATAGTCCGAATTCCAAAGGAACAAGGGATGCTTTCCTTCTGGAGGGGTAACTTAGCAAATGTCATCAGATACTTCTCCACCCAGGCTCTTAACTTTGCCTTTAAGGATAAGTACAAGTTTTGGGGAGGAGTGGACAAGCACACACAATTTTGGAGGTATTTTGCTAGCAATTTTGGCTCTGGTGGTACAGCTGGTGCCACTTCTTTCTGCTTTGAGCAGCCCTTGGCAGCTGAAGTTGTGAAATCTAGCACTGAGAGAGAATTCAAAGGACTGGGAGACTGCCTTGTGAAAATCACCAAGTCTGATGGAATTAATGGCTTATATCAAGGTTTCATAGAGCAGCTTACTTTGGAATCTATGATACAGCAAAAGGTATGCTCCCAGATTCAAAGAACACTCAAACTGTGATAAGTTGGATGATTGTGGAAACAGTGATTACTGTAGCAGGTGAGGTCTCCTACCCCTTTGATACAGTAAGGTGATGAATGCTGATTGGGACAGCATTTGACTGGGACAATTGACTGCTGAAGGAAGATTGCTAAAGATGAGGGTGGCAAAACTTTCTTCAAGGGTGCCTGGTCCAAAGTTCTTAGAGGCATGGGTGTAGCTTTTGTGCTTATCCTGTATGATGAATTGAACAAAGTAATCCAAGTACATCCTAACTAAAAAAAAAAAAAAGGAACCAGTGAATATAGATCATGTAGAACACTTAACTATACTTAGCATTTTGGACCATTGACCTTCAAGAAATTCCTGTTGTCTTTTTATCCAGGCCAGATCATGTTTATAGGAGAGCCAGAAAAAGTTCTTAGAAAAAAGAACCCATTTATTGTGTTTCATTATTCACACAATGGAACTGATGATGATTCAATATATAGAATCTATTGGTTTCTGGGAAAATAACAGATACTGTGAGTCCAAGGAGGCAGATCAACTTAGACTATCTAGTTTAAATGCTCCTTTGTAGGATCATAAACTTGTATTTAAGTATTTATTTAAAAAAAAAATCATGTCTCCCATTTGTACTTCAGCACCATATATACTATTTTGCACAGTCGACTATTTGGCAGTTATGATGATCTGTGTCGGGCAGTCTGCTGTGAAACAATGAATACACAGAAGACTCTTAAAAAAAAAAGAAATCAAAAGGAAAACTGCACAGAACTAATTAGAAGCAGTGGACAAAATAGACATAGAAAACATAAACCAAACCCTAAAAGAAATTGCAAACTTACCACATCCAGAAATGTCACAAACAAAATCTACAGCTTCCTGGTTAAAAATATATACTGCAATAAACAAAGCCAATTCAACCAAGATTAGGAGGGAAGTGGAAAACTGGGAAAGAATTTTTACAACTGGTATCTCTGATAAAGTCCTCATTTCTAAAATATATAGAGAACTGGGTCAATTTACAAGAATACAAGTCATTCTCCAATTGATAAATGGTCAAAGGCTATGAACAGGCAATTTTCAGGGGAAGAAATTGAAGCTAACTACAGTCATATGAAAAAATGCCCTAAATCACTATTGATTAGAGAGATACAAATCAAAACAAGTCTGCGGTACCACATCACACTTATCAGATTGGCTAACATGGTAAAACAGGAAAATGATGAATGTTGGAAAGGATGTGGGAATGTTAGAACACTAATTCATTGTTGGTGGAGCTGTGAGCTAATCCAAACATCCTTTTTTTTTTTTTTTAATGCAATCAGCGTTAAGTAACTTGCTCAAGGTTACATGGCCAGGTGTTTCTGGGTGGGTGCTAAGTGTCTTAGCCCGGATTTGATCCCCAGGTCATCCCGACACTGGAACCGGTGCTCTTACTCGCTGTGCTACCTGGCTGCCCCTGATCCAAACATTCTGAAGAGCAATTTGGAACTATTCCCAAAGGGTTATAAAAATGTGCATACCCAGGGGCGGCCAGGTGGCTCAGTGAGTAAGAGAACCGGTTCCAGTGTCGGGATGACCTGGGGATCAAATCTGGGCTCAGACACTCAGCACCATACCCAGAAATAACTGGCCATGTAACCTTGAGCAAGTTACTTAATCCCGATTGCTTTAAAAAAAAAAATGTGCATACCCTTTGACTCATTGTAATGCTAAGGGAATTTGAAGATCTTCCCTGCCCTTAATAGGCCCATGTGACTTGCTTTGAACTCTGGCCCAGCCCACAGCTGAGTCACATGGAGCCCATGGTGGGAGGAGCTTGTTGAATGGGTGGAGTAGGAAGAGAGAGTGAGACAGAGTTGAGAGACAGTGAGGGAGAACTGAGGAGAGAGCTGAGGCAGAGCATGGTGAGAGAAGGAATAATTTTGCCTAGGGGAGCTTGCTTGTGGGGAGGCCTAATAGAGGGAAGGCTGGGGGATGACAGTGCTCCCTGCATTGGTGATATGTATAAACTTCTTTGTTACCATGGTGGAATTGGCTTTCTGGCATTTGAATAAATATCTTGTTTTCATCTTTGAGGAAGACAGTTTATTATATTTTGTGATCATAAAGAGATCATAAAAAAAGAGGAAAGGACCTACGTGCACAAAAATATTTATAGCAGCTCTTTTTGTGGTGGCCAAGAATTGGAACTAGAGGGTTTCCAAGGAGCATTTGTTTCTTGTTCCCTTATTAGGTCTTAAACTCTTCATTTCTGTATATTCTTTTTTAGTTGCTAAAAATAATCTTTTTTTAATGTTTTCTTAACTCATGTTTGCAGGTTAAAGTTTCTACTAAGTTTGGTGTTTCATTAGGAATGCATGGAAGTTTTCAACTTAAAGTTTCAGTTTTCCCCTATTGTATTATATTCAGTTTTTTTCTGAGTAAGTTATTCTTGGTTATAAGCCTATATCTTTTTACCTTTGGGAATATCATATTCTAAACTCTCTTCTTTAGGGCAGCTCTTCAGTACTCTAGGAGACTGCAGTATTTTTCTTTGATCTGGAAGCTTTTGATTTTTGCTATTACATTCCTGGGAGTTTTCACTTTAGGATGTCTTTCCTGAGGTGACCGGTAAAATCTTCCTATTTTCACTTTGCCCTCTGGTTCTAATGTAACCGGGTAGTTTTCATATGTGCTTTATTTAAATGTGGTTTCCAGGTTGGGGGGTGGTGGTGATGGCTGTTGTACCTTTCAGGTAAGTATAATGATTCTGGGTTTTTTTCTCCTTGTCCTGTTTTTTCAGGGCTATTATTTAAAATGAAACACATTACTTCTAAGTTTTCAAACTTTTGACTTTGTTTTAATATTTTTATTGTTTTATGGAATCACTGGCTTTTCTTTGGTCCATTCTAAATTTCAAGGAGTTATTTTCTGGGGTGAATTTTTGTACCTCTTGTACAAAACTGTTAATTTTCTTTCTAATTCTTTCTTCCATCTTTTATAACTTCCACTACTTTCTGTACTTGCCTAGTTTCCAGTCTTAGGTGAGAAGAGAAGCTAGCCTTTCCTCTGACCATATGCCTTCTATCTCCTGTTGTGAGTGTTTCCTGAGAGAAAGCTGGTAGGGGCCAGAAAAGTGATTTCCATTTGTGCCAGCACAAGCAACTTCTACCTCCCATCCTAATCTCCCAACCAGGCTTTGGAAAACTCCCAAAGCAAAGAAGAGCAATCTTTCCTTTGACCTTAGACCATCTATCACCTGCTGTCTCTGTTCCTTGAGGGAAAAGGAAGAGGGGTGGGGAAGTAGGAAATCTCCTATTGTGCAGGTTCTACTTCTATTTCTTGCCTAATCTTCAACCTTTGGAGCCAAGAGAAGTAGCTAAATAGGACCTCCTCCCATCTTGCCATTTGCTTTCCATTTCATGCTCCACTTGTCTCCAGCTTGATCCCCAGCTTCCTGAGAAGATTCTGCCTTCCATTCAATGAGGAACATTCTCTCACTTAATCATACTCTACATATTCCAGTAATTCTGAACCCTGGTGAATCATCATCCAGACCCCATTCACAATCCCTCACCACCCAATTCCTCATTTACATCTCCCTCAACATTCCCACCCCAAAGTTCAACCAAACATCACTGGAATTCTTATTCCATAGGCAACACACTTCCCTTCCTCCTAAATCTGTTCCTCTCCCACACCTACCATCTTCTAGCTATTACTGAAACCTGACTTCCTCTAATAACACAGCCTTCCTGGGCACGCTTTCTAGTACTGGCTGTACCTTCACTCATTCTCCCCACTCAAGGCCTTGTTCTCCATTCTACTTCCAGGTTCTCCCCTTGTCTAAATCACTCAGTAATCTCTATTCCTTTGAAGTTGATGCAATGAATATCTACCACCCAATCAAAATCCTGGTAGCTGTTGTCTGCAGCCCTCCAGGTCCTTCCTTCCTTCCTCAATGAGTTTGGTACATAGCTCACAATTTTTCTCCTTCCTGACTCCTGCTCTCATATTTGGTAATTTCAGCATTCCATATTGACTCTCTGTCAAACACCCTATCCCCTCAATTCCTCAATCTCACTTTCCATGATCTATTCTTCCACCTCACTTCAGTCACACACAAAAATGGTCATACCTTTGATCTTGCCATCACCCACAAATGCATAACCTTCATGTTAAAGAATTCTGAAATCTCATTATTTAACCATAATCTATTGACTTTTCACCTTTCCCTATATCTTTCCTTACCAAACACTGCTCTTTGTCCACACAGTGACCTCCAGTCCTTCAACTCCTCACTTCTTTCACAGGCCCTCATCCTTGCATTAGCAAGTCTCTCCTCTTTTCTCCTTCTTGACCCGTTGGTGAAACAGTTCTACTCTATATTGTCCCCTTGAGTCCTTACCCCCCTTATCATATGCTAACAAGGCCCTGCCACACAGTCTTCGATCACCCCCCCCCCCGCCACTCTCTTCCTTCACTCCTGAATATGCTATTAAATAAAGGTAGAGAAAATCATTCAACTATTTTAATGTAGTCCACTAAAAATTCATGTTATCCAAACTCAATGGGGCCCTCACTATTGCTAGGCAATCCTGATAGAATTCTAATAAAGCTGCCCCCAGACTCAGTATAGTCACTGCCCCTAACTAGCCACTGGCCCCCAGATCCAATTCACATATTTGAACAGGTGTGTCCTTGTACTCAACCACAATCATATCATTTAGCTCAAGATAGGACCACAATACCTAACTATTCATTTTGACCAGATAGGACCAATCAGAAAGCAGCATAACCAGGATGTTTGACCACTGAACTATAGAGGGACCCTTCACCATTACCTAATTCCACTCTTGCCTTTTTAATATTTATAATTTGTTATGTAATTGCATCTCTGAAGTTACTGGTTCCTCTTGGAACCTAGCCTGCTTCTGAGGGGTAAACAAAGTAGCCTGTTTCAGCTATTCAGGTGCCTTTCAGCCTTGCCTTTGATTGTATCAAGTCTTTGTTGAAAACAGTATATATAGTATCACCCTTAATAGGCCTAAGGAAGTTTGGAGTCCTTCCCTACCCTTCATAGGCCTAACATCATCACATGGCGCCCACAGTGGGAGGGGCTTGCTGAAAGAGTGGAACAGGAAGGAACAGCGGAGAACTTGAGCAGGAGCTGGGACCAAGCAGAACTGGGAGGGAGAAGGCTTGTGATTTTGGCACTCTGCAGCACTGTCTGTTGGTCTGTCTGAAAAAAAAACAAAAACATCCTGTCTCTTGTTTTTAGACAGAAGTCCTGAAAGAGGACTTTATTGTTTGATTTCTCAGACAGAAGCCTTGTCTGTTGATTTGTTACTTTGTCAGACAGAAAGTGAATTGAGATGATAGTGCCAGCAACGTGCCTGAATATTGTTGTAGCTCTGTAAGTTTTGTCTTCCTAGGAACCGAAACTTCTGAAGAGCAGTCCCCTCCCCATAAGCTGAGGTATGAAACACGAGCAGAGAGCTGTCTATGTGTGAGTCCAGGCAAGAGCTGGGAGGTCAGCCAGTGGAAGAGGAGTTATGGGATTTGGAAGTCAACCTTGAGTTAAGATGAAGGTACTCTATACTGACTGATGAGATTGTGACTTACTGTGAACTAGGGGTAGGTGGTGTCTGTTCTTTCTGCTTCCCCTTAAGGATGATTGGAAGCCAGCTGAGTCAAGAGGAAAGAAGACTCGATTTGGGTATTCTATATTGATTGAAGAGACTGTGACTTACTGAATGATATGTTTTGTTTAAGACCATGCTGGGGGCAGCTAGGTGGCACAGTGAATAAAGCACCAGCCCTGAAGTCAGGACCCGAGTTCAAATCCTGCCTCAGACACTTGACACTTAACTAGCTATGTGACTTTGGGCAAGTCACTTAACCCCAACTGCCCAGCCTTCCCCACTCCAAAAAAGAAAAATGAAGAACAACAGCTTCTGAATCAGGGAGGTGGGTGCACTTCTGTCTTACATGAAGCTTTCATCACTGGGGCATTTGGTGGTCTTCTGTCCCTCCTTGGGTTTCCATAATCAGTGTAATTGTCTTCTACTCTTCATTGAGATTTCCCAGGATGGGCTGTTAACCTCTTCCATCCTCTCTGAGACTTCCTCATTTAGGATACTAGATGATCTTTTGTCTTCCTTAGTACCTTTTGGATTAGACAGGTGGATTGTGCCACCCTCCCCCCCCACCTCCCCATCAGTCAAAGCTCTGCTTCAAATGGTGCCATAAATTTCTGTTCTGGCAGGAATCCTCTTCCAGAGTCCATAGCTTCTGGCTGTTTATCTGTCATCCTGGACTGGATGAAGAAGGCTTTTATTCAATCCAATCTCAAAGGAGTTCTTGGTCCCTATTCCATCAGGTGCTCTTTCACTATCATTGCTGGAATAAAAGCAGAATAGGGTTTCTGGGTGACCTGTTATGTTGCCATTCTAGCCAGAAATCCATCCATTATGTAATTATTTTGAATAGGACTTCCTATTTTTGTTTTCTAGATTCTGTTATTACTATATAGAAATATTACTTTTGTAGGGTTATTTTGCAGCCTACAACTCCACAGAATTTGTTGTCTCATTTTGTTTCTTTGCTGATTCATGCATAGGGATATCTCTGTCTTTTCTTTGACTTTATTCCTTTAACATCTTTTTTGTCTATTGTCCTTGCTAGTGCTCCTAGGACCACATCAAATAATAGTGGGGAAAGGGGAGTAGCCTTGATTCCCATACCTACTGGGAAAGCTTCTAGTGTTTTCCCATTGCATATAATATTAGCTTTTGATTTTAGATATACTTATAAATATTAACAAGATATGCCTGTCCCTATTCTTTGTAGGATTTAAAAAACAAAATATTGATATAATTATGCAATTTAAGATGCTTTAGATATTATTAATTATACTGTTTTTCAAATATTGGATCATACTTGTATCCGCAGTGTGTATCTAACATGATCATGGTGAATGATTTTCAGGATACATTTCTATAGTCATTTTCCCCGGATTTCATTTAAAATTTTTGAACTGATATCCATTAATGACATTTTACCCTTCTTTGCTTTATCCTTGTTTGTAGTTTGGCTCTTTTTTTTCTTTTCCCTCTGTTCATATAGGGTATCATACCCTTCCCTACCTGTTTGCAGCATTAGGATTATTACTATCCACTAAAATACTTTAATAGTTTTTCTTTTTTAATATTTAAAAATAAATTGTGTAGTATAGGTATGTGATAGTAATGGCATTTAAAGATTCCCCTGTATTGGCTTAGTTTTTCAAATTGATTGTGTTAAAACCCAGAGCTTGTTAATCCCACCTGTGGGATGGACTTGTTGACTTGAAAAGAGAGACACGAACTGGGAGGAGCTGGTGACATAGATTTAGAGAGACAAGTGAGAGGCCAAAGAACTTTTTTTTGGAAGCAGCACCTCGTGGAGAGAGAGAGACTAAGAGAATTGCTGGTTGCCGCTTTGAATTGCCCTGGACTTTTGAGACCTGCCCCCTGAGCTGCCAAGGACTGAGGAGACATGGCTGTTTTGCTGGTACTTTGTCTGTCTGTTTTGATGTTGTTTTGCCAGATTTGTCCACTGGTGAAAGACTGTCCTGTTGAAGAAGTCCGGGAACCTGGCTGTTGGCTAAGAAGCCCTGAGACTGTCCTGCAGACAGAGAGTGGATACTATCCACTGGTGAAGGACAGTGCTGTTGTTGCAGGGGTCTGGGAACCTTTCTGTTGGTTCAGAAGCCCTGAAGAAGGATTTTCTTGTTGTATGTTTACAGAAATCCTAGGAGAGGGTTTTGCTAATGTTTTCAGGGGTTCTAGGACTGTTCTACAGACAGAGGATGAATTAATGAAGGGACTGGCAATGTATCTTGTGGCCTTGCTAAGCCTGGTCTCCCCAGGAACTAAGATTGCTGAGAACTTGCCTCAGTGTCAAGATGAAGAAAAGACCTCTATTTGGGTATTAGGTGCTGTGCTTAAACTTGATGTAACTCTGGGGTAGATTCAATTGTGATCCAGGAGTGGGGAACTTTTGACCTTTTTGTGTTCTATGGTTGAGCAAATGAATGTATTTTACTTATGTTTGGAAACTAATCTCCATTTGAGAAGAGGGGCTTTGTGGTGGACTAAATGAAGGTATAGCCTAGGGGTGGAGAAGTATTTAGACTAGGAACTTTGTCATTGATTGAATGATTGGAAGGTCCTGGGGTGGGGTAGTCCTTGGAGATTATTTAATCACATTTAGTAAATGCTGTATTTGGAATGATGTCATGTTTTGATCTTCTCTGTTCTTGGTTGGTCACTGAATAAAATGGAGAGCACCTATGCTGGTATTCTGAACCTTGGGAAATTGCCTTTCTTTTGATATTACATTACAAGGTACTAACTCTTCTTTAAAAATTTGGTAGAATTCTTTTGTAAATCTATCTGGATCAGGGCTTCTTTTTCCTTTGAGAGTTCCTTTACAGCTAATTCAATTTCCTATTCTGGGATTGAGTTATTTAAAATCTCTACTTCTATTTTATTTTTTATTTCATTAAAATATTATATTTTCATTTTATATTTTATAGACAATTTTTTTTAAAATTCTTAGTTTTGTTGACATATAATTGCATAGTAGTTGCTTAAAATTCTTATTTTTGAGTTTGTTGTGATCACTCTTTCCTCCTCTGTGCTCTTTTCTCTTCATTTTCAGAATACCACTATCTCCTAGTTCTCCTCCTACCTATTTGACCTCTCCTCTGTCTCCTTTGCTAGATCCTCTTCCAGATTGATGTCCTCTACCCACAGGTGGTCTGCTAATCTTCTCCCTTTACACTGCTTGATGATCTCATCAGCTCCTGGTTATTTAATGATCATTTCTATGTTGATGACTCTCAAATTTACCTAACCAGCCTGAAACTCTCTGCTGACCTCCAATCTCAAATCTCCCAGTACCTTTCAGACATCTCAAACTGGATGCCAAATAGAAACCTTAAACTCAGCATGCTGAGTTTAAAATTGTACTCCTAATCTTTTCCCCAACTCTTTTCACTCCTATCTTTCCTATTACTGTAGAGGGCAACACCATCTCCTCAGTCCCTCTATGTATTCAATAACAAATCGGAGCAAAACATTCACAGAAAATCAAGGTACAGCATTCACAATGTTACAACTTATCACAGAAAATCAAAATACAGCATTCACCATGTCACAACTCAACAACTTATAACTAAATTGGCCACATAGTTTTCACCAAAGTGGTCACATAGTTTTGAATTCCTTTCCTCTCCCCTTCTAGACTTACCCCTTATAATAGAGGGAAAAAATATCTAGAAAAACCAGCACACTGAAAAATCTGACATTTTGTATGCACTGATCTGTATGATTATGTTTACTTTTAAAATTAGCTAAAACAAATATTGTTGTATTTAACTTTTTTATCTTACAGATAATTGAAGACATCCTGGTGTTAGGGGGTGGGGATCACAATGAGATGGGAATCATGTATTTGAGAAAGGGCATGTTTTAAAATTTAGATCTCCACTCTCTAAGTAACATTTGGAGTTCATCTTGTGTTGGGTCTGAGATCAAATGAAATCAATGAATCTTAAATAAATGGAAGGAAATGTGCCATTAAAACCTTAATATAAATTGTGTTATGACTAGATATCATAAGGCCTTTGGTAGAGAAAAACAATTAGGATCAACCCAATTATAATAAAAAATAACTTACATCATTTCTCAAGCCTTCTAACAATAAATCTGTCTTAAAAAGCCCTACAAATTAGGTGAAATAAGGAACTCATTCAACCTAAGCTAACAAATGAGAAAACCTCACTAATGCTTGGAAGGACTTATAATAGGCTGTAGTCTTTTTTTTTTTTGCTTTTTTTGGGGGGGCAATTGGGGTTAAGTGATTTGCCCAAGGTCACATTCTATAGTGGCTAGTTTTTGTGTTAAGTGTCTGAGGCTGGATTTGAACTCAGGTCCTCCTGACTCCAGGGCCAGTACTCTATTCACTGAGCCACCCAACTGCCCCTTAGGCTGTAGTCTTTACTCAACCATCAGTTCATACATTTAATATGTTCCTTTTACTTTTTCATACATTATGCTATACAAAAATTTTTCCTTTTTCATTAGCAGATTTTTTTTCCTGCTTAGCTTGTCTGCAATATTATATTGGAATTGTTGTTCAGTCATGTCACTCTTTGTGACTCCAGTTTTTGGTTTTCTTAGCAAAAATACTAGAGTGGTTTGCCATTTCCTTCTCCAGCTCATTTTAGAGATGAGGAAACTGAGTACACAAGGTTAAATGATATGCCTATGTTCACACAGCTAGTAAGTGTCTGAGGCCAAATTTGAACTCATGAAGATGAATCTTCCTGACTGCACTATATATATATATACACTGTGCCACCTAGCTGCCCATATGAACAAATGAACCGAGTTATATCAACGCTTCTTGATAGAATGAAAATTGTACACATATACAAGTACATTAATTCACTTAATTTACTACCGATATCTTTCTAGTAGCTGTTTTTTTTTTCTTTCCTCCAAGCATAGTATACATTATTTCTCTAGGCCAGGCTATCTTTTAGATTCAGAGTTGTGACACTCTGAAGGGATCTTACATCTGATGTTTTAAGTGTATATTATAGATCTGGAACCCAAAAAGGTTAAACAATTTACCCAAGATAAGAGAGCAATTTACTAGTAGCATCAGTTTTGAAATCTAGGTCTCCAACTCCTGTTTTATCTTTTTTTTTTGGTCAGTAACAAAAAAAAAAATTAAAGATCATACTGAAGCTACTGAATCTTCTGCTTAGAGATAAACAATAGGAGTACAGAAAGAACTGGTGAATTGTGGTATCCTCTCCAAGAGAGAGTATAATGCTGGAAAATGGCTCCAAACCCATTCAAAGTCTCAGTGATAATCAAAAAGTACAGAATATTATTTAAACCACTTGTCAATTCTCCTGAAGAAACAAACCTTTATTATAAAAATCATCCCACAAATTGAATTTTTCTACATACAATTCCTTTAGTGTGTTCTAGTTTCTATAACAGTATCTATAATACCAGTATTGCTTTACATACAATTAGATGATATAAAGACTATAGAAGAGTAAACTTCAAAAGAATTTTTATTTACTTCTATTGGTAATTTTTAAATTTCTTTCACCACATTGTATGAAGAAATGGGTTGTACAACATTACAAAAGGCACAAACATTAGTTTGTGACTGAATTAGGGTAACTTTGTGAAGGCAATAGATTGTGGAAGAGCACAGTCCAATTCAATTTAACATGTATTAAAGGCCTGCTATAAGCAGTGCACTGAGTATACTAAGCCAAAAGTGAAATAGTTCTTTCCTTCAAGGAGCTTACAAAGGGAGGAATAACTGAGATTTTTACAGGACCATAAATGTAGAGCTGCAAGGGAATTCAGTGGCCATCTGATAATACATATAGCTAACATTTATAGAACACTTGTAACAAACTTGAGATGTAGGCAATAGTATTATCCCCATCTTACAGACTGAGAAAACTGAGGCAGTGACTTGCCCAGGGGCACACAAGTTAGCTAGTGTTTGAGGCTGGATCTGATCTCGAGTCTTCCTGACACCAGTTCCAGTGTCTACCAGCCCCCAGTAAAAGCTATCTAGAAAAACCCCAATCATTTTATAACTGAGGCTCCAGAGAACTGAAGTGACCCTCTGACAAGTAATGGCAGTAGTAACAAGCAGAGCCTACAGCCCTTTTATATGGGATTTGTTCTGTGAAGTCTGGATTCAGTCAAAGGGCTGCACTTTAGGACATAGAGGGCCACATGTGGCCTGGAGGAGTTTCCCCACCCCTGGGGGATCTGAGTCTACATCAGCAGTCTTAAGTGGGCCACAAGGCAAGCTCTTTTCATATACATTTTCATTTGATTTTCACAACAGCCCTATTGAGGTGGGTATTTCTATCCTTATTTGGTAGTGGAAACTGAGGCAAAGACCCATAATCACAAGCTCTTTGGCGATAATGAGAGGCAGCATTAAATAAAAGACAGCTCTGGACCTGGAATTGGGAAGATCTGAGTTCAAATCCTATCTCAGATGTTTACTGGTTGAATAACCATGGGCTCCTTGAGGGCAGGGACTATCTTTTGCCTGTTTTTATCCCCCAACGCTTAGCACAGTGCAAAAAACAAACAAACAGAGAAGCTCTTTGAATACTGGTTTCTTCAACTGTAAAAGACAGATAACTGCACATATCTCATATACATAGTTCATGTATGTACAGCGCTTTGCTATAAATATATATGAGCTCATTCATTTTTCAGAGCACTAACCCTGTTCTAGACAAGCATTTCATTTCACTTAAGCAAACATTTTATATCTGGAAACCGGAGGTGCAGGCCTGCACTTAATTCTACTTGCTTTCAGGCTCCTTCTTAGAGCTTGCAAAAGTATTTATTTGCATGTCTCTATTGAAGCGCATGGTTTATTCTTCCATTTGTGGCATACGGACACTGAACAAGAGACAGAGATCAGCGGCTCATTTAAACTCTAGGGCCCCAAATGACAATGTCCTAAAAAGGCCCAATGCCTTTTTAGTTAAATGCAAAGCAACCAAACTTCCAAAAGGGACCTTTTTGTTTGGAGCCGCAGGCCCCTCCTGGACCCAGCCTGCCTAGCCTAAAAAGAGCAGCACAGACAGACCTCCCCCGAGAACCCCCACCCAGCGAACAGGCTTTTGTGCCTCGGTGGGGAGGGGGGTGCACTCACCTCCGCCCACCCCCAACCCCTTCCTCCGGCTTTCCTCCCCCCTCGGTTCCCGCCATTCCCCTTCCCGCGAGTGTAGCACACTAAGGTCTACACCGTGCACCCTGGAGCCCGCGGGAAGCAGCTCGGCTATCGGTCATCACGTGCTGGTGCTGCCGCTGCTGCCGCCGCCGCCGTCAGCGCCGCCAGCGCAGCTCCGTTCTCCAGCTCGAGAGGAAGTGGGCGGGGAAAAGTATCTTGGAAGGGAACTGGGGAGGGGGAGGGGAAGAGTGGCGGGAGGAGAGGTACACGCCGCCGAGAAACAGGAAGCGGCTGGGAGGTCTGAGCCATCCCAGGGTGCCCCGCGCGGCGTGGACTCGGCCGCTGCCGCCATCCCGCTGGTTAAGAGAGCTATAGAGATCGGAGGAGGAGAAGGCCCGTACCTTAGCTGGCCTGCCCGCCCGCCCGCCTGCCGGCTTCCTGACCCCGAGTGTAGGTGTATGTGCGTGCATGTGAGTGAATGAGTGAGTGATTGTATGTATGTGTGCGCGGGGGGCCGAGTCAACGAGACGCCGAGCGCAGCCGCCGCCACCAAACGGACATGTTGGAGCCCAGCTCCGCCACCGCCTCCTCCTTTTTTCCTTCCTCTGAACGGGACTGAACTGAGGACCTGGCCGTCACCGCCTCCACCTCCTCGAGCCGCCGCTAACCCCCATCTGCCGCCTCCCCCGCCCGGACCTCCACGTCCTAGCCAATCTTCGCCCTCCTCTCCGCCCCGCTCCCCCGCCGGCTCCCCCTGCAACGCGAGGTCTATGAAACCGGTGGGGCCCGGAGCAGCCGCCGCAGCGCGAACATGGACGCCGTCAACGCCTTCAACCAGGAGGTGAGCGGGGCCCAGGGGCCCTCTGGCCTGGGGGAGGAGGCGGCTTCGGCGGCTGCGAGCTTCCCCTCCAGCTTGCCCAGAAGGGGAGGAGGGCAAGGGAGGAGGCGCCTAGCTGCCATTCAGCGGAGCAAACAGGGCCGCCCCCGGCACCTTCCCTTTCCCGCTCCTCCCGACTCAGACGCTTTGGCGCAGCTGGGGGGTCGCTTCGTGCCAGTTTCGTGGTGGGAGAGTGGTGGGGCCGGCGGCCGGAATGGCCTGGAGCCAGGCGAGGTCACTGCTTCCCTCCCCCTCCCCCCAACCCTTCCCCCTCGTCCCCTCCCCCACCCCTCCTCCCGGGGCGTCGACCTCTCTCCCCGCGGAGACTTGGCCCCCTCTCCTCCCGCTTCCCTCCCCCTTTCCCCTGTGAACTTCTCTCATGCTGCCCGAGTGTGGCGATTCTCTCCGCTCCTGCGGAGTGACCAGCCTCGCAGTGCCCCGCGGGGGGCTAGGGGTGGGAGGAGGGACACACGTGTGTGTGTATGTAAGTGTGTGTGCGTGCGTGCCCGCGCGAGAGTTTGGCGGGTCGGTGGGCCTGCCTGCTGTGTGGACTCCGATGCCGGGAGCCGGTGGCGAAGGGGCGTGGGGGGCCCTCAGCCCCGGGCGTGCAGAGTCCTGTGATAGGCGGGGGATAAAACCGGGGGCCGCTGTCCCTGGAGCCGTAACTGCGGTCTCACATCTTCCCCCTGGGTTTCAGGACCTGAAAGTTACACAGAAAAACCGAAGAATGATCGGGGAAGGAGGGCAGGCCAAATGAGCCCTGCACGCATTAGTTAGACCTCGGGTTCTAACGACGGGGCACGTTTATTTGTGGAAAAGCCCGGAAAAAAAATCCTCCCTAGTTATACTTTAATTCGCTAACTCACCACGCGTTACTTTAGTTTGAAGGATACTTTAAAATTCCGGTGCTGCGAAACCCAGTTGCAAATTTAAGACCGTTGTAATGTTCAGAGTTGGATTCCCTTCATCTTCCAACCTTCCTCATTGGGTTAATCATCTTCTATAAAAGGTTAGATATTCAGCCTCCCCAAATTTAAGTGTAGTTTCTCATGCAAACAATTGCCCAAAAGTTGCTATTGAGTTTTAGTGTCAGCATGGTGTACTCAGTTACACTTAAGTTCTATACTAAGATTATGGCGCAATATGCCTTAGGAATGACTTTAGTCCAGTTAAGGAGTGACTTAAGTATGATAAAGTAGGAACAGACACTTTTGGAGGTGTCTAGCAAAACTTCTCTGTGGTTGTTTCCAGCAAAATAGGTTTCAAAGCAATGTCACCAAGATTGATGCAGAGAGAGGATTTGTAATAATGTGCTAGCTGTTTCAAAGTTGAAAAGTGACATGTGTATCAAATGCTTTGCAAAACTTAAAGCTCTGTATAAAAGTCAGATGTTATCATTCCAAGATAGATTACAGTGTTATTTTTTTGTTGCCATACTTTTCCACCCTATTCATAGAAGTTAAAACAAATTAATTTTTTTATTTGACTAATTTAGACTAGGGACTTAACCTGGATAAAGGCACTCAGCACTGTGAATTTCATAAGGCAATCTTATCCTTTTTTTTTTCATCATGGACTCCTTTGGCAATCTGGTAAAAGTTTATGGACTCCTCAGAAAGTTTTTAAATGCACACAGTGAAATCTATAAGATTACAAAAGAAGCCAATTATATCGAAATGAAGTTATAAAAATACTTATTAAAAACAACTTTATGGACCCCAGGTTAAGATTTTAACTTTGATGTTCAAGATCTCTTTTCTTCAGTCAGTAATTATTTTCTCTGTCTCTTCAAGGCATTGTGCTGGAGGTGGGAGTACTGTATACAAAAGTAATTAAGTAAATACCTCTAGTTTATAAGAAGTTTTTGACTGAATATTGATGATTGTATGGTAAATTTTGTAGTAATTGTAGTGTGAACAAACCATTTGTTATAAACTTGTCCAATTCAACACTTGTAAATTCATCTCCATTGACAAAAAGGTACTGCTAAATGTTATATCATAATTGATGCTTAAGAGTCAACAAAATGGTTAAAGATGTCATTATAGAACATGAGTTTTGACTCCTTTTTGATACAAAGGTTCTTCTAGATGTTTGCTAACCATCTCTTTATTAATAATGTGTTCTAAATTTTTCCCAGGAATAGAAGTCAAGCTCCCTTTCTTGAAAATTGGGACATTTGCCTGTCTCCAGTCTTGAGTTAGCACTCCTGTTTTTCAGTATCTTTAAGTTCTAACAAGTGTATGTTCTGATTGTTTGAATACATTGGGATGTACTTCCTTTTGGGCTTTGTGATTTGAACTCTTCCAGAGTACCTTGCTGTCTACTTACCTTAGGTTTCTTTCCCTAGTAACTGTTTTGTTCTATCTTTTTCATTCCAAGTTTCATTCTCTTGGCAGAGAAAACAGAAACAGAATGTGAGTTGTGTAGCCTTGTCTTTCTCCATCATCCAATTTAACTCCAAGCACACTGTTCTACAGTGTTTTATCCTTTCTTTGATCTTTCCCTATTATGTCTTTTTAAAAAAAATCTCCATTTAGCTCATTATGAGCTTTAGACCTCAAATTTTCTCATTCTGTTGGGTTTTCCCCTGTTTACAAAACTATTCAGATGAATAGCATCCTTAAAAAAAGAAATGAACACCTTGACTTGATCTTACTGTCTCCTCAAGTTATCCCTTTCACAAACTCAGAGAAAAAAAAATCTATATAAGTTGTCCCACTTTCCACTTCATTGTTCTTGACCCTTTGCAGTCTGCCTTCTAACCTCATCACTCACCTGAACCTGTTCTTTCCAAAGTTACTAGTGATCTCTAGTTGCCAAATCTGATTTTTTTTCCCTTAGCTCTGCTTCTTGATCTGTCTGCCACATTTGACACAGTGTTAATCATTTTTCCCTCCTTTTTTATTTTCTCTCCTCCTTGGGTTTTCATGACACTTAACTGCTCCCTTCTCAGTAGATTTTGCCAGGATTATCATCCTTGTCCCAAGATTCTGTCCTGAGTTCTTTTCTCTCTCCACTCATCACTTATCTCTATGCAAATAATCCCAGATACAGATCTAGCCCTATACTCTCTACTAAGCTTCTGTTCATCAATTTCTATCTGATTATTAGATATTTTTGAACTAGATGTCAGTCATACAGGCATAACTCATTTTTATCCTCAACTCTTTTTTTCTTCCAAACTTCCTTACTACTTAGGGGTACCATTATCCTGTCTGTCTCCCCAGTTCTCATCCTTGGTATATTCCTCGACTTCTCACTTTTATCCCTCTTATCCAGTTAGCTCTTGTCATTTCTTCCTCATAACATCCTTCATATTTGTCCCCTTTTGTTAATTTAAACAGCCACCATTCTAGTTGAGGCTCTTACCACTTCCCACCTGGACTGCTGATGATTAGAGGTAAAGTGACTTAGAAAAAGTACTCTGCTAGTCTTTTTTTTCCTCCTACTTGTTCAGACCTTCCCTGGCTACGGTCCTGCTATTTCTGCATTTTTAAATGTTGATTCAGAAATTTTAATCTTTACCTAATATGCCATTTTTAAAACCATCATTTACTTTCCTTATTTACCTTTCTCTCCTGAGATCTGTCTCTGCTTTTGATGGTCAGCAGTAAAGAAAGTGGCATATATGCCCGTAAATGTTTTCTTTTTTTTACCTAAGGCTTCTAACTCTTAGCAATGCTCTCTAAATTCCTTCTGGCACTTTCATTTGTGCTTATGTGATTAAACACAAAGCACATAATAGTGACATAATTTGACAAATGCTGAGAAATTTTCTATCAAATCCTTGATTCTTTGGGAGACAGTATACCTTATATATTTATTGATAACTTGACAAACTACCTCATTACTACTCTTGTTGCTCAGATATTAGATAATCTCTGACAGCATTTAGGGATTTACATCATCATTTCTTAGTGCACAGGTAGCTGCTTCCTCAGAAGATCTACCTTCTCTTGGTAGAACTTTATGTCTATAACTTGGTTCTAAGGTTCAGTTTGAGATCTTTTTCTTTTTCTTATAGAATCATACATCTAGAGCTAGGAAGCTAGATAACTAGAGCTATCTAGAGCTAGAAGGGGCTTCAGAAGCCAGTGTCCCTGGGTAGTTAAGTGATTTTTCTCAAGGTCACACAGGTAGTCAGTATCAGAGGCAGGATTAGAATTCAAGTCCTCTTGACTCCAGAACTGGTGCTTCTTACATATAGTCACACTTTTTTTTTTTTTTAAAGCAATCGGGGTTAAGTAACTTGCTCAAGGTTACACGGCCAGTTATTTTTGTGTGGGTGCCGAGTATCTGAGGCCGGAACCAATCCCAGGTCTCCTGACGCTGGGGCTAGCACTCTTACTGTGCCACCTGGCATAGTCACACTTTTAAAGCTCAGGATTCCCATTTGTCTTTTTTGTTTTCATTTCCCTTTACTTTTTTTTTTGACACTTTAAGTGCTTTATTAACTTCTGATTTACATCATTCATTTCCGCCGGATTTTGAATTACAAATTTTCTCCCTGTTTTTCCCCTAACCCCCTCCCCCCCCCCCCCTCCCCCCCCCCCCCCCCCCCCCTCCCTCCCCTCCCCCCCCCCCACCCCCCCCCCCCCCCCCCCCCCCCCAAATAGCAGTTCCACGGGATATCCTTTCCTCCAATCTGCTCTCTCCCATATTTTATCCCATACCCCTTTCGACTTTTCCAGTGGATCTCTATGCCCCAGTGCCAGTATTCATTTCCCTTTTCTTAAACTTCTCATCTGTAAAGTTAACAACTGCTTGACTGGCAGAAAATGACAGTGATCAGGTTGGATTTATATCAGAGATGGTAGTCACTCTGTTAGAGGACAGATCGAAGCATATGCATGAGATAACACAAAGGTAGAGACTCAACAGCACTTGTCAATTAATTGGATATGGGGGTGAGTGAGAGTAGATGACAACTTAAGTTGGTAAGCTGGGAGGTGGTATTCTTGACTAATAGGGAAATTAGAAAGAGGGGAGAATTATTTTTTTGGCATTTTGAGGTTAAAATGCCTGAGACATGTAGTGTGAGGTATCTGGTAGGCAATAGGAGACTGGGAGTCAAGAGACAAGAGGTTAGGACTAGACGAATCTGAGAATTATCTACATAGAGAATGAACCCATACAAGGTGATGTGTATCACCAAATGAAATAGTATAGGAGAAGAGAAGACAACCTAGGACAGGATCTTGGGACTGAGAAACTCATGATCTGTTTGTTGCTGTTCCACTTTTTTCTGCCCTGGTCACTTGCCTATAGGTCAAATTTGTGTTCTTGGACTGAAAAAAATGAGTTTCTCCTTTGATTTCCCCCCTCCTCCCCACTACTCAGTCTGGCATTCTTCTTGGAAGCAGTAGTAGAGGGAGCTAAACTGCTTCTTTCTACACTATCAGCTCAGTCTGTTATTAACTGTATGATTAAAGGACAACCACAAAAGGAAATTGAGCAGGGCCTTTTTTTTTTTTAATAAAAAGAGCCTTTAAAAGGATAATAAAATTCTAACCCATACAGATACAGAATCAGTTAAGAGATTCTACAAAATAAGTCCCTATAGGAAATGACAGATAAGAGTTGAATTGTAAATGGGAATATAGTGTTGTAGGCTAAAACATGGTATTTTTATCTGTTTTGTGCATTATTTTATGATAAATTTTAACTGTTTTGAATATGTTTTGGAGTCAGCTTTTTTTATAGGAATAGATTTCTAGTTTTATGTTAGTAGGAAAAATAATTTTTCAAAAATCTGTTTTATCCAAAACTTCTTTGACATAAACTTTATTGTAAATTTAGCTGTTCTGTGAAGTGAAACACATTTGTGCAGTTAATTTCAAAATCTTTCTGTGTTAGTAAAGAGGATGGAGGAAGAGGGAATAAACATTTAGGTGCCTACTGTGCACCAGGCACTGTGCTAAGAAATTTACAAATGTTATCTCATTTGATCCTTAATACTACCCTGGGAAGTAGGTGCTGTTGTTTTTCCCATTTTACAGATGGGGAAGCTGAAGCAGACAAATCAAATGATTTACCCAATGCCACATATCTAGTAAATGTCTGAGTCACCATTTGAAATCAGATCTTCCCAACTCCCATCCCAGCTCTTCTATCCACTGTGCCACCTAGCTGACTCCAGTAAAGTAAAGCAGAGTTGAGAAGATCCAGTTTAAACTCATTTACAAAAATGCCTTGGGTTAACATGGAAAAAAAAATCAGTTGGGTTGATGGATGGTATAATGCAACTTCTGGAAGTAGGAGTAAATAGCTCTGGATTTCCTGGTAAAGGAAGCTGATGTAGTAACAGCCAGCTAGTTCTCTGTAGTTGAAGGTGGTCTTTTAGCTCCTTCAAAAATTTGAATTGGGTGAAATAGACCTCAGTATTGAATAATGTATAATGGTGACTTTATAATATAAACCCATCAGCAAAAAGGTATTAGTATTATTATTATAGTTCACTTTGCACTAATGGTTAGTAGAGAGGCATATAATTCAAACATCAACTATATTTGCCCAATGTCACACAGCTAGTTTTGTATTAAGTGTCTGAACTCAGGTCCTGAGTTCATGACTCCATGGTCAGTACTTTATTCACTGTGCCACTTAGCTGCCCTTCAAACATCAACTATATTTCACTGTAAGTTGTATTTCTGTATACTAATTTGATTATAATGCCTTAAGATGGAGAGTTAGGGCCAGCAGTAGTGGATAGAGTGATGATTAGAGTCATATCTAGGTTCAGCTAGCCTCTGACACAGCTTTGTCACCATGTGAAAGTCACTTAGCTTTCCTAGAAAACTCTCTTGAGACTATATATAACAACCTAACAGTTGCAGCCCTGATTTGATAGAGAGAATTTCTACATTGGGAATGTTATACACTGATGAGATGACTGATTTTGCCCCTTTTTTCCTTCCCCTCCAAAAAAGGAAAGAAAAAAAATGTTGAGCTGTTAAGATTGCTGAAAATTTTGAGGTCACAGGAATTGTGAAAGAAAAGGCTTGTGAATTTGGTAGGAGACAGGGAAAAAGTTTAGGATAGAGATATTATGTATGTATGTGTATATACATTTATTAAAACTTAGCCCTTTAAAAGTCTAAAAGTAATTTGTGTAGAAACCTAAAAATATGTACATCTTAATTTTCTATAATACCTTTCTGAAGACCTGAGGAATATCTTAGCTTTTCTCCCAAAGTGAGGGGAAGGATTTATTTCTTTAACTCTCCCCTCCTCTTTTTTTAAGCAAAATTATCTGTCATATAGCTAGATCTGTGGACTCAAATCTAAGAAAAATAAAAATACACCAAGGTAATAAAACTAACTAATCACTTTATTTTGGCCCCTTGTTTAAATCATTTTAAGCCCAGTCCATTCAGAAAGTATCTCCTGTAAGTGAAATGTCCAGACCTCTCTCTTTATATTCCATGGAATTTTTGAGGAGGTACTAAGATTTTGGGGCAGCTAGGTAGTGTAGTGGGTACAATTCCAGGCCTGGAGTCAGGAAAACCCAAGTTCAAATCTGGCCTAAGACATTTACTGGCTATGTGACCCCAGGCAAGTCACTTAACTCTTCCTTAGTTTCTTCATCTGTAAAATGAGCTGGAGAAGGAAATAGCGAGCTACTTCTGTATCTTTACCAAGAAAACCCCAAAAGGGACTGAGCAGCGATAAGATCTTAGCTCCTAATAAATAAAGTTGAGCCATTCCCCTAATTGATACATGGTGAGTGGATATAAACAGGCAGTTTTCTTTTTTAATTAAATTAATTTTTTAATTAATAAAAATCTGCTTTCCTTTCTACCTCTCCAATTCCCTCTTTTTTGGAGGGGGGGAGGCAAGGCAATCAGGGTATGTGTCAAGTGTCTGAGACTGAATTTGAACTCAGGTCCTTCTGACTCCAAGGCTGGTTCTCTATTCACCTTACCACCTATCTGCCTCTAATTCCCTCTTAAGAAAAAAAAAAAAAACCCTTGTAATGAATATGCTTTATCAAACAAAAGAAATTCCTGTGTCAGCCATGTCCAGAAAACTGTCTTAACCTGTACCCCAAGTCCATCATTCTGTATCAGGAGGTAGGTAGTATGTACGTTTCAACCATGATTGGTCATGGTGTTGATCAGTTTTTAAGTCTCTTTAAAATTTTTTTGCATGGGGCAGAGTCAAGGTGTTGGAGTAGAAACAGGACCTCTGTGTGGCTCCGGCTCCTACCACCTCTAATCCATGTAAAAGGGGACTCTGAACAAACTTTGGAGCTACAGAAGCTAACCTCCTGCTGAGGACAACCCGGCAGGCTGGCAGGAATGGCCAGCCCAGTGCTCTGGGAGCTGACCCCAGGGCAGGCCTGACCAACCACCAGCTAGAGGGACTCCAGATCACCAGGAGCTGTGGTGGTCCAGAATTATCAACACATAGATGCTAAGGGCAAAGTGAGAGGTCAGTGCAGTGTGGACTTTGGGACCCAGTAGTTGGGAATGTGTTGGCTTTTGCCCTCGGGTGAGAAGCTGTTGAGGGCTGCTGGGTACTCGCCACCAAGTGGCAGCTTCAGCTCCTGGCCTGCAGAGTGTAGGGGGACCAAGCATCCAGTCTGAGGGGTAATCCGCTCTTGGCTTTAACCTGCTTGGATCTGGATTGCTGTCTAGGGTGGAGGTCCTGGGGTGTGTGACCAGCTTGCCAGAGCATCTGGAGGCTTCAGAGAGGGCACCCAACTAATACCTCTGGTAGCTGAGAAAACTCCAGCCTTTGGAACGAAGAAGCTCCCCTGTCTGGTGGAAGAGTCCTACTGTGGCAAAAAGCTCAAAAGTCAAGTAATTGACTGGCAAAATGAGCAGGCAAAGGAAGCAAACCAAGCAAAGCAATCCTACATTAGACTCCTATTTTGGGGACAAAAAGGATCAAAGCATGGAACAGGAGGAAGACAGTGAAGTCAGAACTCCTGCACCAAAAGCTTCAAAGGAAAATACTAGCTGGTTACAGGCCATAGAGGACCTTAAGAAGCAGATAAGAGAAGTGGAGGAAAAATTGGGAAGAGAAATGAGAATGATGCAAGAAAATTACGAAATGAGAGTCAACATCCTGACTGAGGAAAATCATACCTTAAAAAATAGACTAACTCAAATGGCAAAAGAGGTTTCAAAAGGCAGTGAGGAGAAGAATGCCTTAAAAAGCCGAATTTTCCAGATGGAAAAAGAATCTCAAAAGCTCACTTAGGAGAATCATTGCTTCAGAATTAGATTGGAGTAAATGGAAGCTAATGACTTTATGAGAAATCAAGATGCTGTTAAACAGATCCAAATAAATGAAAGAATAGAAGGCAATGTGAAATATCTCATTGGAAATACCATTGACCTGGAGAGATAATTTAAAAATTATTTGGACTACCTGAAAGCCATGATCAAAGAAAGAACGTAGAAATCATCCTCCAACAAATTCTCAAGGAAAACTGCCCTAATGTTTTAGAAGCAGAGGGCAAAATAGAGGTTGAAAGAATCCACTGATCACCTCCTGAAAAAGATCCCCAGAAAACTTCTAGGAATATTATAGCCAGGTTCCGGAATTCCCAGATCAAGGAGAGAATATTACAAGCAGCCAGGATAAACAATTTGAATATTGTGGAAACACAATCAGGATAAATCAGGATGTGGCACCTTCTATACTGAGGGATTAAAGGGTTTGGAATATGATATCCCAGAGGTCAAAGCTGGGATTAAAACCAAGAATCACCTACCCAGCAAAACTGAGTATCACGTTTCAGGGGAAAATATGGTCATTCAGTGGAATAGAGGACTTTCAAGCATTCTTGATGAAAAAACCAGAGTTGAATAGAAAATTTGACATTCAGATATAAGAAGCAAGAGAAGCTTGAGAAGGTAAACAGTGAAAAGAAATCATAAGCCACTGATCAAAGTTGAACTATTAATACATTCCTACATGGAAAAACAATAATTGTAACTGATGAAACTTTTCTCAGTATGAAAATAGTTGAAGGGAATACAAATATACATATATATGTCTATATTGGAGGGTATACGGGCGTATGAATACATATGTGAATGTATGTATATATGTTTACAGGTATATAAATAGAGGGCACAGGACCAATTCAATAGGAAGGGATGATACTTAAAAGGTGAAATTAAGAGGTGAGAGAGGAATATAATGAGAGGAGATGGGGAGAGACAGAATGGGGTAAACTATCTCATCTAGAAGAGGCAAGGGAAAATGGTTACAATAATGGGGAAGAATAGGAAGACAAAAGGGAATGGGTCAACCTTATTCTCATTGAATTTGGCTCAGGGAGGGAATGACATATACACTAAATAGGGTATCTCACCCTACAGGAGAGTAGGGGGGAAGGGGATGAGAGGGTGGATGATGAAAGGGAGGGTAGGCTGGGGGAGAGGGAAGTTGGAAGCACCCACTTTTAAAAAGGGACAGGATCAAAGTAGAGAGTAGAACAAGTGGGAGGTGAGATAGGAGGGAGGGAAATATAGTCAGTCTTTTACAGTATATCTACCATGGTAATGTTTTGCATAGCTACACATGTACAACCTATGCTGAATTGCTTATCTTCCCTGTAAGGTTGGGTGACAAGGGAGGAAGGGAATGAATCTGGAATTCAAAGTTTTAAAATCAAATGTTTAAAAAAAAAAAATATATATATATATATATACACACACATACTCTCTTGTTAATACTATTTTGCATGTAATTGGGAAATAAGATATACAGGCACTGGGGCATAGAGATCCACCATGCCCTACTGGAAAAGTTGAAGGGGGTATGGGAGAGAGTAGATTGGAG
The DNA here is from genome assembly GCF_028583685.1 of Petaurus breviceps papuanus. Taxonomy (NCBI): domain Eukaryota; kingdom Metazoa; phylum Chordata; class Mammalia; order Diprotodontia; family Petauridae; genus Petaurus; species Petaurus breviceps. Next base: position 11,738,548 of record NW_027187374.1, on the reverse strand, counting down.
GAGGGGATATCCTGTGGGTAGGGGGAAAAACGGGAGAAAATTTGTAATCCAAAAACTGGCAGAAATGAATGATGTAAATCAGAAGTTAATAAAGCATTTGAAAAATGAAAGTAATGTTTTGTGGCTGTATTTCATATAGTTCCTCTGTGTCCTGGCAAGTAAACCACAAAGTATTTTATACATTCTATCTTTACTTTAAATGGAATTTATCTTTTTGCTGAGTTTTATTGGTAATATATAGAAATGCCGATTATTTTATGTAAGATTATTTTACATCTTCAATTTGATAAATCGTTTCAGTTAAGTTTTAGTTGGCTTCCTAGAGTTCTCTAAGTAAACCATGATAAGGGGCGGCCAGGTGGCTCAGCAAGTAAGAGCACCGGCTCCAATGTCCGGATCAAATCTGGGCTCAGATACTTAGTACCACACCCAGAAATAACTGGCTGCGTAACCTTGAGCAAGTTACTTAACCCTGATTGCTTTAAAAAAAAAAAAAGTAAACCATGATAACATCTGCAATAAGTGATAATTTTGTTTCTTCTTTGTCAATCTTATTTTCTCAATTTCAAAGACAGAAACCCATGTCATTCCATCAGCTGCTATCCAAGTTAATGTAGAGCCAGTTTAATTAACGAGTTGGCTACCTTCAACAGATACTACTGCTACTGTTCAAACAGATAGGAATCCAACTTAGCTTTATCATCATTTACACCATCTCTTTCCATCATAACCAAATGGACATTATGAGACTTGCTCGAACTTGCTGAAATAATTGGTCAAAGCATATAAGTATTCAAAAACAATGTTCATGCTAACTGAAACTGCTCTCTTCAAAGTTATGATAGGGACACAGTCTCGACTTAGGATTCCATTGGTATAAGGAATTCCAACATGAGAAAATTTCTTCTTCTTATGCATATTAGCACTTTATCTCAAACTTCTTTTCGTTAATATTCTATACTAGCTCTTCATTTGTAGTTCATGCTTAAAATAGTGTCCTTTGCTTAATTGTTCAGAGAATATGATCATTCATATATTTTAAGTAGTTTGTTAGGTAATCTTTTTTCCCTTTAATGAAGGGATATTAATCTACAAAACAGGCAACAGCAAAATTTTTTTAAAAATTCATTAATTGAAGCAACACTACTAAACGTTAATCTAAATTGCCTTTCAGAACTTTGCTGTTTATTTTAAAAGATTGAAAAAGTGGCAAGATTAATGTTTCCTGTAGGATTCATCTGGGGTATTAGACTCGTATTAGAAAAACTTTTGCTGCAAACTTTTTCTAGTTAATTGTTAAATTTCTGGTTTTACCTGCAGTCCTTTTATTTATGCAAAAAATTTTCAATTTTGTTTATCAAAACTGTTTATTTTATCTTCTCTGGTCCTCTCTTATCCTTTATAATTAATAGCTCTGAAAGGTAAAATTCTTCCTTGATTCTCTGGTTTCTTCATGTTTAAAAATCATAAATCTATTTGCATTTTTATTGTGGTTTATGAGGTGGGATAATGGTTTAAGCCTAGTCTTTGCCACACCACTTTCCAGTTTTCTCAGCAGTTTTTGTCAAATAATCTTTATCCCTATAGTTGGAGTCTTTGGATATATTATACAATGTTCATTTGCTTCTGAAGCTGGTGTACTTTCCCAGGTCTTCTTAACGATGTACCTCCAATTTGAATTTGTGCACCTGATTTTTTTTTTAAAGTTTTTATTGATTTTTTTTTTGTTTCTTAAATTGTTATAGTTATCCCCAATTTTCTTCACCTTCCTCCTGCCAAAGAACAATGACAAATAGTATTTTTTAGAGGAAAAAAAATCAGCACAACTGATCAATATATTGAAAAATTCTGATCTGAAAACATGCAGTATACTGTGGATCTCCCACCTCCACTTTGGGGGTTTCTTCTCATACCTCTTCATTCAAGTCCTGTTTGTTCTTTTTAATTTTGTTACATTTTTTACAGTTTTTGGTGTATAGTTTTATCATTTACATTGTTTTGGTTAGTGCGATTTGACTCTACTTACTTCATTCTGCATCAGTTCATAAAAATCTTTGCATAATTCTCTGTATCCTTCATTCATCATTTATTTCAGCACAGTCATTCCATTACATTTGTTTATCGTAATTTGTGTAGCCATTCCTTATTTGATGGGTACTTTGTTTCCTAATCTTTTTTTTTTTTGCTTTTTGGAGAGCAGTTGGGGTTAAGTGACTTGCCCAAGGTCACAAGCTAGTTTTTGTGTTAAGTATCTGAAGCAGGATTTGAACTCAGGTCCTCCTGACTCCAGGGTCGGTGCTCTATTCACTGTGCCACGTAGCCATCCCTTTTGTTTCCTATTCTTATCACAAAAAGTAAATATTTTGGAGTATATGGGGACTTTTTTCTAATTGATGGCTTCCTTGCAGTATAATCACAGTGATGGAGTCTCATTCAGAGGGGTATGGATGTTTTAGTAATTTTATGTGCTTAAGTCCAAATTGCTTTCCAAAACAGTTGTACCATTTCACAGCTCCACCAGCAAATATTAGTAACCACCCCAACCTTGACTGTTGACATTTTTGCCATTTTGTAGGGTTTGAGGTAAAATGTCAGGGTTGTTTTGATTTGTATTTCCTTAATTTGTGATTTGGATCATTTTTTCATTTGGTTATGAATACAGTTATTTTGAGAAGTTTGTTTTTATCCTTTGACCATTTATCTGTTGGGGAATGCTATTAGGCTTATGTGCACTAATTAATTATATGTGTTGGATGCTACACCGATATCAGTAAACTCAGATTGAAAGATTTTTTTAAAAATCCCATTTGATCACTTCCCTTTTTATCCTAGATGCATTAGTGTTGTCTGTGCAGAAGCTTTTCATTTTCAGCATTTGATAGTTTTTTAACACAAATGTAAGTCTTTGTTTACTTTGGTGCTACTAGTAGATCCCTAATTTTTTCTCTGGGTATACTTCTAGTGGTGGAGATCACAACTCTTCTATGCTTTCTTAGTCCTCTGTGGTTCATATTCATGTTTAAGGAAGGAATAAATACTTCATATAAGTGCTGACTACATAATTCTATTTGGGTGGGTTGGGATTTTAGGAGGCATTTATTCTGATTAGCACCTTGTGAGAACCATTGAATCATTCAGTTCTTTACTTTTATCTCATTATAGACTGGTTCACTTCCTTTGCCATTTATCATTTCCATGAAACAAACATCTCTTAAATTTTTTATGGAGACCTGCAAAGTAGTTTTTCTCATAAGCAGTCATTCTTTCTTCACTTGAGAAATTCTAGTGAGTAGGGGAATTTGTTTTGTTTTTCTTGTTCTCCATATGGAGAGGATATTTGCAGAAAGGGATGAGCTGAACTTCTCCCAAACTTACAGTACCAAACCCAAAGCATACATGTCTAGTGTTTGAATCTTGTTTTCTATGCAAGTTATAGTGTATCTGTAACCACCACACATTTTTCTTCATTGCCCTTTGGGCAATTTTAATTCTTTATAAGTCCTGGTATTCCGTGGTTTGCACCAATAAGATATCCCAGAAAATGTTTGTGTTGAAAAGGTGGGGTTTTGTTTCTAAGAATGGTTTAGGTTCATTTAAAGTTCTGTACAACTTACCAAAAGTACCCTAACCTATTCTTTTAATTCAGTTTTGGGCCTAGCTCATTGCCTAAATGAAGAGGAGTGACACACTTATTCTTTTTGGAGAAAAATTTCCAAAATCATACTGAGTTCTTTAGTGTTTAATGGAAAGGAACAATGCAATAAAAATAGCTAGCATTTATGTAATGCTTTGAAGTTTCCATTCCTTATCTCATTTGCTTTTCACAAAAACTCTGGGAGGTGTGATACTGTTATCTATACTTAAGAAATAAGGAAATTGAGGCCAGAGAAATTGTGACTTACCCTATAGATCATATAAGTGTCAGAGGCAGGATTCCTTCCAAGTTCAGATTTGTCCATCACAAAAGTACTATCCTGTGTTCAAGAGCAGCAAGAGCCAAGGTTTGGTAATAATACCTGAATGTCTTCCTTTTTCCCCTGTACCTCCTGAGTTCAGTTTATTCCATTTGAGTCAGTAATGGAAAAACAAGAAACTATAATCTTGAACTTATAGAGTTGGAATGGGACCTTAGAGTTAAATTTAGTTCGGTCCATTTTTTTAGATGAGAAAATTGAACTTTTAAGTTCTGGCCTATGGAACCTTTAAAATTAGTTAGGGGCAGTGTTTTCAGAGGTAAGCAGTGCCATATTGATGACTTGGCAGAAGAAGGAAAATTTTCACAAAAAGCCTCATCCTTTAAACTTTTACTAAGGGACAAGGGCCCCTAGTATTTAGGAAAAGAGATGTGATTCTCCCCTCCCCCAGATTCCTACAATCTAATTACTTTTATTAATTTATTTCATAAAATTTATGTTCTTAAAGTTCTGTGACTATTTGTCCTCTTTTTATTTTAGTTTACATTCCTCAAGGGCATAGACTCTCTTAATTGCTTTTTTGTAGAATAGTATCTTGGATTTGGGGAATACTAGGTATTTTTTTCTGTTATTAGTATTTATTAGTATTAGTATTAAATTAGTATTTAAATAACAGATTCATTATTGAAACTACAATACTTATCCCTTCCAGATTTTGAGTGAAATATTCTTTGTTCAGTGTTCCAAACTTCTTTCCCCCCTAAAAGTGATTGAATTTTCATGTAAACAATTATCATTTGACAAAGTTTGAGGTATGCAGGTTGATTTTTGTTGTGAATACTATTGGAAAATTTTAAAAGTTCTTTGTCTTGAATGTAGTAGGTTTTCAGCAAATGTATGCTGAATATATGAATAAATGAAATGTTTTTAATTTCAATTTGCATGTCCAATTAGAGAATAGCCTTAGTGAATTGTAAAGGCAGTTTCTGCTTATGGTGAGAGGATAACTGTATCAGGGTTTGAAATAGTATTCTATAAATACCCAAAAAAAATGTAAATATTTAAAAATTTTGTGTAAGCTTACTATTGCTGTATATATAGCCTCTAATACATGGAACATGGTTTAGAATTATCAAATTAAGTGGAACTCACCTAAGTTTCACCTCTGGGTTGGCATGGCATGGAAATTTCTCTTCTTCAGTGGATTGTTTGTCAGATGTTCTTTCTACCTTTCCTTACCTGCAAGCTTCTGATGCTCATTTCTCATTCCTTAGGAAATATATCCTTGCTGTACCAAGGTGGTATTATGGACACTTTTTCCAATAGAAATTTTTTGAAGCTGCTATTCAAATTAAAGAAATTATAGAATTTATAATTGGAGTACTTGCTAACTGAGGAACTAGGCTGTCTGGTTTGCAGGGTCTAGATTTTTCAGTTATATTAACTTTTTTTTCCAGTTTATTTATTTATTTTTAGTTTTCAACATTCATTTCTGTAAGATTTTGAGTTACCAATTCTTCTCCCTGTCTTTCCCCTACCCCCTACCCCAAAATAGTGAGCCTACTGAACACCCCTTCCCTGAATCTGTTCTCTCTTATATCCTCCCCCATACTACCACCCCCTCCTCCAACTTTCTAGTAGGGCAAGATGGATTTCTATACCCCAGTGCCTGTATATCTTATTTCCCAGTTGCATGTAAAAAAAAAAAAAACCAAAACAATTTATTTTAGCATTTGTTTTTGAAACTTTGAGTTCCAGAGTCTTTCCCTTCTTCCCTCCTCACCCACCCCCACTGGAAAGATAATCAATTCAATATAGGTTGTACATGTATAGTTATACAAAACATATTCATAGTAGTTATATTGTGAAAGAGTATATTTCTGTCCATCCTATCCTGCCCCCCACATATTCTATTTTCTCCTTTGACCCTATCCCTTTTTAAAAGTGTTTTCTTCTAATTACCCTCTCTCCCAATCTGCCCTCCCTTCTATCATCTCCCCTCTTATACCCTTCACACACACACACACACACACACACACACACACACACACACACACAC
>NW_027187374.1:11721478-11732565 GCF_028583685.1 Petaurus breviceps papuanus | reverse complement strand
CACACACACACACACACACACACACACACACACACACACACACACACCCTTTCCTGTAGGGTAAGGTTCCCAATTGAATGTGTTATTCCCTCCTAAGCCTAATTCATTGAGAGTAAGGTTGACCCATTCCCTTTCACCTTCCTGCTCTTCCCTTCCATTGTAAAAGTATTTTCTTCCCTCTTTTATATGAGGTAATTTATCCTAATCTATCTCTCCCTTTCTCCTCTCAATATGTTCCCTCTCTCACCGCTTAATTTTATTTTTCAGATATCATTCTTTCCTATTCAACTGATCCTGTGCCCTCTGTCCATGTATACATGTACACACATATGCACACATACACCCTCTTATACATATATACACATATATATATATTCCCTTCAACTGTCTTCATGTTGAGAAAAGTCTCATGAGTTACAATTATCATTTTTCCATGTAGTAATGTAAAGAGTTTGACTTTAATAAGTGCCTTATGATTTCTCTTTCCTGTTTATCTTCTCATACTTCTCTTGCTTCTTGCATTTGAAAGTCAAATTTTCTGTTCAGCTCTGGGGTTTTTTTTTTTTTTCATCAAGAATGTTTGAAAATCTTCTATTTCATTGAATGACCATATTTTCCCCTGAAGCATTATACTTAAGTTTTGCTGGGTAGGTGATTCTTGGTTTTAATCCTAGCTCCTTGGACCTCTGGAATATATTCCATGCCCTTAGATCCCTTAATGTAGCAGCTGCTAGGTCTTGTGTTATCCTGATTGTGTTTCCACAATACTCAAATTGTTTCTTCCTGACTGCTTGCAGTATTTTCTCCTTGACCTGGGAACTCTGGAATTTGGCTATAATATTCCTAGGAGTTTTCTTTTTGGGATCTTTTTCAAGAGGTGATCAGTGAATTCTTTCTGGTTCTAGAATATCAGGGCAATTTTGCTTGATAATTTCTTGAAATATCGTGTCTGGGCTCTTTTTTTTTTATCATGGCTTTCAGGTAGTCCAATAATTTTTAAATTATCTCTCCTGGATCTATTTTCCAGGTCAGTGGCAAATTTAGCTTTTTAAAGCATTCCGCTCCTCATTGGATTTTTGGGCTCTTTTGCCATTTGAGTTAGTCTACTTTTTTTTTTTTTTAAAGCAATCGGGGTTAAGTAACTTGCTCAAGGTTACACGGCCAGTTATTTCTGGGTGTGGTGCTAAGTATCTGAGCCTGGATCTGATCCCCAGGTCATCCCGATACTGGAGCCGGTGCTCTTACTTGCTGAACCACCTGGCCGCCCCTGAGTTAGTCTACTTTTTAAGGTGTTACTTTCTTCACTATTTTTTGGGGTCTCCTTTAGCAGGCTGTTGACTTTCTTTTCATGATTTTCTTGCATCATTCTCATTTCTCTTGCCAATTTTTCCTTCACTTCTCTTACTTGATTTTCAAAATTCTTCTTGAGCTCCTCCATGGCCTGTAATCCGTTCATGTTTTTCTTGGAAGCTTTTGATGCAGGAGTTCTGACTTCATTGTCCTCCTCCAGTTCTGTGCTTTGATCCTTTTTGTCCTCAAAAAGGTCTGATTGTGCTTCCTCTGCTTGCTCCTCTTGCCAGTTACTTGACTTTTGAACTCTTCGTCATGGTAGAACTCTGCTTTCAGAACGGAGAGAGCTTTGTCCCAAATGGCTGGGGTTTTCATAGCTGCCAGAGCTATTAGTTGAGCGCCCTCTCTACAGCCCCCACAAGCTCTGGCGCACTGGCCACACACCCCAGGACCAGCACCCAAGACAGCATTCCAGATCTAAGCAATCTGAATGGTTGCTTGGTCCCCCTACAATCCACAGGCCAGGAGCTCTGGAAGTAGCCACAGGGCCACAGCTGCAGCTACCATGCCTCTGCTACTTCTTCCCCTGGGGCAGGGCCTGGACCGCTCTTCCATCTCCCCCTGTTCTGACAGTTTCCCACTGACCTTTAATTTTCCTCTTTGGCATTTATGGTTTGAGAAGTCCGGAAACTGCCACAGCTGCTGGTGATTCAGTCTCTTGAAGCCTGCTCCATCCAGCCTGCTGGTTGGTTTCAGGTCAGGGGTTCTCAGCTCCCAGGGCTCTGGGATAGAGCCTTGCTGTCTGCTTGCCGGGCTTCCTTCAGTGGGAGATTTGTTTCTCTATGCCATTTTGTGGGTTTTGTAGCTTTAAAATTTGTTTAGAGTCATGGGGACGAGATGGCACAGTGAATAGAGCACTGACCCTGGAGTCAGGAGGACCTGAGTTCAAATCCAGCCTCAGACACTTAACACAAAAAAATTAGCTGTGTGACTGGGGAATTCACTTAATCCCAATTGCCCTCCAAGAAAAAGCAAAAAAAAATTTGTTTAGAGTCATTTTTTTACAGGTATTGGAAGTGGTTGGAGTTGGAGCCCACGCCAAGTTTGAGATTTTACTCCGCCATCTTGGCTTTGTTCCCCAGTCATATTAACTCTTGAAGACCATCTTACTGAATCACAGAAGAATTGTGTAATGTGTACTGGCAGAGGGAGTATCAATTAAAGAACTTTGAAATATTGAAGAAAGAATGGAATAAGCTTTTGTGGGAACCTAAACATCATTTATAACATTGTTTCTATTAAGGGAGTGCATTCAGAGTTAACACCAAATGATTTAAAGCTTTCCAAACAATTCATTTGAAAGTTGGGAAGACTCATTTGTATAAAAAACTACATCATTTAGTTTTCAGATTCAAAATTCATCTTGAATGTCACTGCTGAAATGTGATTGCTTCAAACGATTTGTCAGTAACCTTCTTTCCTATAGCATTATAACATTAAGTTTTCAAAAGAAGATACCTTTGTTAAATTACAGCAACAATAACAGTGTGAGGAATTTAAACCCTACTTGGTATCTTCAGAGGTTTTCTAGTTGATATCTTGTTATATATGGTACTAATGCCTGTGTTTCCATTTAGTTTATGATATTTAATAAAGAGGTAAAATTAATTCAGTGTGTTTGATATAGCCTTCTCATTTGACTTTCAGATTTTCCCACACTTTGAGTAATAAGGCAGTTGATCTTCAGACACACTGCTGAAATAGTCTAAAAACTTAGAAAGCATTCACTTACCAAAAGAGGTTACTTATTCTCTTAATTCGGAAAAAAGATCCATTTAGATTAAAGGTTGGCTCATCATATAACCTGTTTCAAAGTATTTTTCTAAACTCTGATGAGCACAGGATACCTGTGGTTCTTACTCTTTTGCTTTGTTGTTGTTTTTCCCTTTTAAAAGATATATTTGTTTTAATCAGCCAAGATATACCTTCTAAACTTTTACCACCTTACAACCCCTCATTCAAACATGTATAGTCAATCAAATTTCATGTATAGTCAAAACAAATTTCCCTTTTGGCCATGTCAGTGGAAAAAAATAGTCTCATTCAGAGTCCTTCCATTAGTCCTCTGGGATCTATAGTTGGTCATTATAGTGATAAAAAGTTCAGTACGATAGTATTTCATCACATTTATATAATATAACTTAAGTTATCCATTCTTCAATGTGTGAACACTCCCTCAGATTTTCATTCTTTTCCACTTCAAAAACATCTATAAATGTTTTTGTATATTTTTAGAGTTTGTTTTGTTTAGGATTAATCCCTTCCTTTATCTATTCTCCCTCCAATTCTCTCTCCCTCTTATTTCCCTGTTAAGCAAAATGTATTTCTGTACCCAACTCTGTATGTGTCAGTCCCACCCCCTGCTCTTTGTATAGATATTTATTTGTGCATTCTGTTGTGAGATAATTACCCCTAACCTTCCTTTCCCCTCTCCTTCACAGCAGGGCCTCCCCCCCTTCCAGTTCCGATTTATTTCTTTTCCTCTCTACATTCTTAAGATCATCAAGACACAACAGAAGCCCTCCCAGAACTTATCTATTTGGATTCCTTCTATGATCCCTAATGATGGGGTTCAGAGGAGACACATGTATCTTCTCCCTTTATTGAATATAAGAATTTTATCATTTGTATGTACTTTTATATTTCTCTTAATTTCTTTGTTTGAACTTCAGAGTTTTTCTATAGCTCTAGTCTTTTCATCAGGAATACTTGGAAGTCTCTGTCATTAAAGGTTCGATTTTTCCCCTTGTAGCGTTCGTTACTCACTCACTTTTGCTGGATTAGTGGTTTCTGTCTGTAGGCCTATGTCCTTTTACCTTTTGGACTATCATATTCCAAAGTCACTGCTCCTTTATAATGGTGGTTGCTAAATGCTGTGATCCTAATTGTGGCTCCTTTGTACTTGAAATTTTTCTTTTTGATTGCTTACTGTATTTTTTTCTTTGACCTGGAAGCTCCAAATTTTGGCATTGATGTTTTGGGAAGTTTTCATTTTAATTTCCTGATGTGACTGGTAAAATTTTTTAAATTTCCCCACATTTCCACTTTACTCCCTTCTAAAAGATCTAGGAAGTTTTCTTGCAAGATTTCATGAAATATGATGTCTAGGTTCTTCCTTTTGGTCATGATTTTCAGATAGTCCAGTGATTCTTTAACTTTTATTCTGCTTGATCTATTTTCCAAGTCATTTGTTTTTTGCTTTGATACCTTATATTTTCTTTATTCAGTCTTCTGTTTTTAGTTTAGTATTTCTTGTTGCTTCATGAAATCATTGGTTTCTATTTGATAAAAATGTTTTATAGTACTGAGCCATTATAGTGGAGACCTCATACCAAATGGACATTGAAGCATTAATTATTACTCTGAGTCAAGCTATTCAAAACATTTTCTGGATCCTTAACCCTCTAGTCCTTTTAGGATCATGGATCTAGGGGGGAAGGGACCTCAGGGACCATCTTATCTAGTGCCTCCACTTTGCAAATGAGGAGAATAGGGCTTAAGTTTAAGTGACTTGGCCAAGTGGCATAAGTGGTATTTGAACCCAGGTCATGTGACTCTAGAGTCAGTTACACTTCACCTCAGTAGATGTTGCATCTCTGTGTTCAAGAATAGTCCAAGAAACCTATCACATCCTGTGCTAAAGTTAAGGTAAAACTATATCTGTGGCATTTCTTTAGTCAATTAATTTGACAATCAGCCTTATCCAAAAAAAAAAAAAGAAATAAGATTAGTCTGTCTGGCATGATCAATATTCTTTTTTTTTTATAAAATTTTTCATGCTTTATTAACTTCTAATTTACATCATTCGTTTCCACCAGATTTTGAGTTACAAATTTTCTCCCCGTTTTTCCCCTTACCCACTGCCCCAAAATAGCAGTCCCACAGGATATCCCCTCCTCCAGTCTGCTCTCTCCCATATTTTCTCCCATACTCCTTTCTGCTTTTCCAGTTGATCTCTATACCTCAGTGCCTGTATATCTTATTTCCCAATTACATGTACAATAGTATTAATAATAGTGTATATATATACATACACACAAATATATATATATGTATATATATATTTGAATATTTGATTTTAAAACTTTCAATTCCAGATTCATTCCCTTCCTTCCTTGTCACCCACCCTTACTGGGAAGATAAGCAGTTCAGTATAGGTTGTACATGTGTGGCTAATGCAAAACAATAACATAGTAGATATATTGTAAAAGACTGACTATATTTCCCTCCCTCCTATCCCACCCCCCACTTGTTCTATTCTCTACTTTGATCCCATCTATTTTCAAAAGTGAGTGCTTCCAACTTCCCTTCCTCCTGGCCTACCCTCCCTTCTATCATCTCCCCCTCTCATTCCCTTCCCCCCTTATTCTCCTGGAGGGTGAGATACCCTATTTAGTGTTTATTTCATTCCCTCTTCAAGCCAAATTCAATGGGAATAAGGTTGACCCATTCCCTTTTGCCTTTCCATTCTTCCCCTCCATTGTAATTATTTTCCCTTGCCTCTTCTGTATGAGATAGTTAACCCCATCTGTCTCTCCCCATCTCCTCTCATTATATTCCTCTCACCTCTTAATTTCACCTTTTAAGTATCATTCCTTCCTGTTAAATTGGTCCTGTGCCCTCTATCTATGTATACCTGTAAACATATATACACACATTCAATATGTATTCATATGCCCATATACCCTCATATATAGACAAATATATATATTTCTAAACCCTTCAACTACTGAGAAAAGTTTCATAAGTTACAATTATTGTTTTTCCATGTAGGAATGTTAATAGTTCAACTTTGGTAAGTTCCTTATGATTCCTTTTCCCTGTTTACCTTCTCATGCTTCTCTTGCTTCTTGTATCTGAATGTCAAATTTTCTATTCAACTCTGGTTTTTTCAGCAAGAATGCTTGAAAGTCCTCTATTCCACTGAATGACCATATTTTCCCCTGAAACATGATACTCAGTTTTGCTGGGTAGGTGACTCTTGGTTTTAATCCTAGCTCCTTTGCCCTCCGGAATATCATATTTCAAGCCCTTCGATCCCTCAGTGTAGAAGCTGCCAGATCCTGGGTTATTCTGATTGTGTTTCCACAATATTCAAATTGTTTCTTCCTGGCTGCTTGTAATATTCTCTCCTTAATCTGGGAATTCTGGAACCTGGCTGTAATATTCCTAGGAGTTTTCTTTTTGGGGTCTTTTTCAGGAGGTAATCGGTGGATTCTTTCAACCTCTCTTTTGCCCTCTGGTTCTAAAACATCAGGGGAGTTTTCTTTGAGAATTTGTTGGAGGATGCTTTCTAGGTTCTTACTTTGGTCATGGCTTTCAGGCAGTCCAGTAATTTTTAAATTAACTCCACTGCATCTATTTTCCAGGTCAGTGTTTTTTCCCATGAGATATTTCACATTGCCTTCTATTCTTTCGTTTGTTTGGATCTGTTTAACAGCATCTTGATTTCTCATAAAGTCATTAGCTTCCATTTGCTCCAATCTAATTCTGAAGCAATGATTCTCCTCATTGAGTTTTTGAGATTCTTTTTCCATCTGGCAAATTCAGCTTTTTAAGGCATTCCTCTCCTCATTGCCTTTTTGGGCCTCCTTTGCCATTTGAGTCAGTCTGTTTTTTAAGGTATTATTTTCCTCAGTCAGGCTGTTGACTCTTATTTCATAATTTTCTTGCCTTGTTCTCATTTCTTGGTTTTCAAAATCTTTCTTAAGGTCCTCTGTGGCCTGTAACCAGCTTGTATTTTCCTTTGAAGCTTTTGGTGCAGGAGTTCTGACTTCACTGTTTTCCTCCTGTTCCATGCTTTGCTCCTTTTTTGTCCCCAAAATAGGAGTGTATTGTTGGAATCTACGGTCTGCTTTGTTTCCTTTGCCTGCTCATTTTGCCACTCAATTACTTGACTTTTGGGCTTTTTGCCACAGTAGGACTTTGCCACCAGACAGGGGAGCTTTCGTCCCAAATGCTGGGGTTTTCTCAGCTGCTGGAGGTATTTGATGGGTATCCTCTCTGAGGTCTCCACACCCTCTGGCAAGCTGGACAGACACCCCAGAACCTCCACCCTAGACAGCAATCCAGATCCAAGCAGGTTAAAGCAAGAGTGATTACCCCTCAGACTGGTGCTTGGTCCCCCTACACTCTGCAGGCCAAGAGCTGAAGCCGCCTCCTTTCGCTGGCACAGCCAGCGTCTCAGCAGCTTTTCGCCCTGGGGGTAAAAGCCACGCACTCCCACTTACTGGTCCCAAAGTCCAGACTGTACTGACCTCTCACTTTGTCCTTCACATCTATGTGTTAATAAATCTGGAAATGGCCACAGCTGCTGCTGATCTGGAGTCCCTCTGGATGGAGGTTGGTCAGGCCCGACCTGGGGCTAAAGCCTCGGAGTGGGGCTGGGGTTGGCTCCCAGAGCGCTGTGCAGGCTGATTCCTGCCGGCCTGCCGGGCTGTCCTCATCGGGAGGTTAGCTTCTCTGTGTCATTTTGTGGGTTCTGCAGCTCCAAAGTTTGTTTAGAGTCCCCTTTTTACATGGATTGCGGAGAGTGGAAGCCGGAGCTCCTTCTACTCCGCCATTTTGGCTCTGCCCCCTCCCCTATATTCCTCCAACTATATTCTTGATGAAGACATCCTAGCTTTTTGTAATCCCTTTTTTTAGTATTCCTTAACTATTCTTTTATGATTGTTCCAAGAATTTTTCCAGGCACTGAAGTCGAGCTCACTGGCTTAAAGTTTAGAAATTGTTCCTTTCCCTTTTAAAAAAAAATCTAGATATTTACCTTTCTCTAGTCAATCATTTTCAGTTTTTCAAATATCAAATATTGACTCAGTCAAATCTTCTGGTGTCTGACACTTGGCTAATTTGAGCTAGTGACTTGAATTCAACAACAACTAGATGATCTTCTTCAACTCTTATGGGTATTAGCTCCCAGTTAGCCATTTTTATTGAACGTTTCCAGTGCAGAGAGTTTTCATTGGTAGAGAAAACAGGCTAAAATAAGAAGTAAACGTCACTTCCTTCTTTCTTTTTTCCTCTCTTATCATGATTGCAGTCACATTAAGGAGTCGCTCTACCCCTTTTTTTTTTATATAGATCAGAACCCTCCTTTTTGTTGCCCACTTTCCTCAATAGGAGGAAATAAGCTCATTCTGAGCTTAGCACTGTTTTTACAGTAGTATACCATGCTCTTATATATAGCTCTTATATTGCTAGCCCTTCCATATTTACATTTCTATTTAAGTTGAATTTGGTTGGCAAGTTCCCTATTTTTCAATTAAAGTATGCTGTGCTGGATTTCAGGAGATAAAAATTCAGATGTTTCATGTCCAACTCTGACCCCATTTGGGGTTTTCTTGGCAAAGATACTGGATTGGTTTGCCATCTCCTTTTCCAACTCTTTTTACAGATGAGGAATTAAGGCAAACAAGGTTATGTGACTTGCCCTAGGTCACATAACTAGTAAGTGTCTCAGGCTAGATTTGAATTCACAAAGATGAGTCTTACCTGATTCCAAGCCCAGTGCCCTATCCACCACACCACCTAGCTGCCAAAGTATAAGTACAAAGAATAAAACAATGTATTCATAAGTTTTAATGGGAAACAAACATATAAATATACAGTTAAAAATGCAAATATATACAAAATTAAAGAAAATGTAGGTTGAAAGGGAGGACACTAGCCGTTGGGGAATTAGGCAAGTCTGCGTGCAGAAGATGGTGTCAAAAGTCCAATCTTAAAAGAATGCTACTCAGTGAGGTGGAGGCAAGTACATTGTAGGTGTGGGGGATGGTCAGAGCAAAGGCAAAGAGATGAAAGTTGGAGTATTATGTGTGAGAATAGAGAGAAGGCGATTTGGTTTGTAGAGTACAGGGAAGGACCAGTAGTATCTGATGAGGACAGATAGTTTGGGGCCAGGTTGTATAAGGCTTCAGAAGCCAAACAAGAGTTCCACTTTTATCTTAAAGACAACAGGAAGCCACTAGAGTTTAATGAATAGGTTAGATTTTCACTTTGACAACTTTGTAGAAAATGGATCCATAGTACTTAGCAGTGATGACTGAAGTTTGTTATCATTCCTGTATGCCATGTTTCTGTGCCAGGTTTGTAATCTTCAAATTCTATTATATTGTTTGTTTTTGTTTTTGCTTTTTGGAGGGCAATTGGGGTTAAATGACTTGCCCAAAGTAATTGTGTCAAGTGCCTGAGGCCGAATTTGTACTCAGGTCCTCCTGACTCCAGGGCCAGTGCTCTATTCACTGCGCCACCTAGCTGCCCACTTTTCACAGTGAAAACTGTTCTAGTCAGCAGATTCTTGAGCACTTTACAAAGAAATAGGCCATTGACCTTTGGTTTTGATATAAAATCACTGGGACAAAGTAATTTCAGAAGAATGTTAAAGTTTAAGTTTTTTACTTTTTCAGATACTGTTTTGAACATTTTGTTATCTTATATTTAGCTCTTTTCACTCATGGATATGAAGCCTCCCATTTCTCGGGCTAAGATGATTCTCATTACTAAAGCTGCCATTAAAGCCATTAAGGTAAGGTAAATACATTTTATATAATTAAAATGATGATCTTAGATTTTGAAACTTAGAAATAGTAGGAATGGAATTTTGCTTTTAGTTCAGGACTATTTGTCTAATATTTCATACTACATATATGGCTTATTAGAGTTTATAAAGGTTATTAATGGTAATTACTATGGGCACATCCAAGTTTTATTGGCTAAAATAAAAATATAGCCATTTGTATTAGAAAATTAGTCTCCTTTAATTTTCTGTCAGAGGTTGGTTTTGTTTCAGTCTGTTGACTTGTATTTTGAAATAGTTCTAATGACTGTTAATCTTTATGATTTTTAAATGTAATTATTTTCTGTGTAAAAACATGTAATATTGGTAAAAAATAAAGCAGTGATATTAAAATTGACCTATAACTATTTTTTTCTTCAGCTTTACAAGCATGTAGTCCAGATTGTAGAAAAGTTCATCAAGAAGGTAACTAACTTTTTCTTTGGGTTTTTAATTTCAATTTTATTTTTGTCTTGTTTTACTTATTTAAATGTACTGTTTCTACAATTTTGTACTATTCTCAGAAAATTTGAGTAATTTAATGAAATCTTAATGTTCCAAAATAACTGTTAAAACAGTGTTTTCTGCTTGTTGTAATTAGTATGTTCCATGAATCTCAGTCTGTGAATTAAAGTTGTTTTTTTTAAATCTTCAAAGTTGATTTTGTGGTCATAAAAGTAACTAAAGTTTACTTTGTATATTTAACTAATACAATTTTACCCTAATTTCAACATAATATTTTAGGGGAAATATTTTAATGTTTCTTGTCAATATTCATCAAAAAAAGTATCAGTCCACATACATTTCATGTCTGTTACTTTTTTTTATAGTAGGGATAAAATAAAGAGAAAATTTATGATGCTCTGCTTCTTTCTGCTTGGTTAGGTGTTAATTTGATTGAATTACATAGTGCATAACTATATTATTACAAGGATACCGTGTTTCCCTGATAATAAGACACTGTGTTATTAAATTTCTTGGAAAGAAAAACACTAGAGGGCTTATTTTCAGGGGAGGGCTTATGTTGTCCTGCCTCAGCTCTCCTCCACGGCACTGCTCTCAGTGGTGCCAGCAAGCAAATCCCTGGGGAAGAACAGGATGACGCGCTCACTGCTGCAGCTCTGATTGGATGCAGCTCGGAGCACGGCGTGCGTTTCACGGGGGGGGGGGGGGGGGGGGG
>NW_027187374.1:11691337-11721078 GCF_028583685.1 Petaurus breviceps papuanus | reverse complement strand
GGGGGGGGGGGACGGTGCATACAGAGGGTACCGTAATGTAGTGTGTAGCGCAGGGGATCACCTTCACTACAGTAGCATCTCAATAGGGCTTATTTTCGGGATAGGTCTTATTATCGGGGAAACACGGTATATGCTTGTGTTACTTTTATTTTTTAAAAATGTTTTATGAATGATCTTTTCTTTGTGGATATGATTGTCACTTCCTTATGACCTTCCTCCTTCCACTAAAGCCCTTCTGTATGAAAATGTATATGTGAACCATGTAGTCTACTACTTCTCTTCCTAGTGGCAGAGTATGCTTCATTGTTAATCCTCTGAAATCAATAATTGATCAGAATTCTAAATGCTTTCAATATTGTTTTCCTTTATGTCTTTGTGGCCACATGGTAAATTGTTCTTCATGGTAAAGTTTTTTTTTTTTTTTTTTGTTAACAAGCTTACTTTAATCAGTCAAATATATATCGTTTACTTAGTTCAGGGGGAAAAGGTCAGCACCCCGAACTTCAGAGTATACAGACAGAATTATCAAGACAGAGAAACAGATCAAGTAGACAGGTTTCCAAACTGTCCAACCATTACATCCATACCAAATCAACATCTGGGTTTTTCAAAGCCAGGGGGCTCTCAACAACAGCTTCCCAGAGTCTCATCTGATCAAATCACAGAACACTTCTCAAAGTGAGCCCCCTATGGTAAAGTTTTATAAAGAATTCAGTTTTTCTTTCAAGTTGTTCTTTATCTCTGTAAGACAAAATTATAGCTATGAGTGGTACCCTTCTTTTTTCCTACTACATTTTTTCCCCTACTACATTCATCTCTGTCTCCCCTCTATCTTTCTGTATTTCTTTCTACTTTTTCTTCTTTAATTCTGCCCTCTCCCCTGACTTTGAACGTGTGTTTCTTGAGAGCAGGGATTATTTGACTGTTTTTGTATCTCCCAGTCCTTGCCATAGTGCCTGGCTACAACAATAACAATATAGTAGGTGTTTAATAAATGTTTGTTGGTTAAACATACCACCAGTGCTAAAGGCATTGCATGTTCCTTACTTACTGCCTGATAAGGACTGGACCAGTGATTTCACTGGTACAAGTAACTGCTTGGTGAAGAAAATCCCACCTAGTGGTGGTTAGCACCATCTGTCACTTATCTTACAGCGGGAATTCTTAACCTTTTTTGTCTTAAGGATTCCTTTGGGTATTTAGCGAAACACATGGGCTCCTCAGAATAATGTTATTAAATACACACAAATTTTTAAAAATATTACAAAGGAAACTGATTATATTGAAATAGTTCCAGAAATATTTAAAAAGAAATTTGTGGACCCCAGGTTAAGAACCTCTGATTTAGAATCAGAAAGGAAATGAGAGGTCATATAGCCCAAAGATGAGAAAACTGAAGCTCAGAGAAGGAAAAAAACTTGTCTCATATCATATAGGCAAAGTTAAGATTTGATCCCAAATCCAGTGAGGAAAGCTATGTCAGTTGTTAGATGTGGAAAACTAGACCAAACACATATAACATATGCTAGACGACAGAGAAATACTGTAGAGTTTTAAATAAAATTGTATTTCAGAAATGGTATTTTTGAAAATTTATCCAATCAGGGTTGACCTGTGGACCTGAAGGAATAATATGATTGGTATTGCACCTAGCACAGTATCTTATAAATAGTAAAAGTAGCCATATAATAAATATTTGTTGAATAGGAATGTTGAGAAGTTCTAAGTTTGGAGGGGTTTATAGTTGTCAAAATTATATAGTTATCAATATATTATTTGTGCCTTTGCTACAGCCTTGTAAAGATTAGGATTATAAAGAATATCCCAGTGAACAAAGAGATGAACAGAGGCTCAAATGTTTGTGATTATTGCAAAGATATTTTTCTGAGTTACTCCTCTTTTCTGCTTCTACCTTCATTGTTGTTGTTGGCAAAAGCTTTCTAGTTTTCGTGTAATCTGAATTGTCCACTTTATTTTCTGTGATTATTCTTCCTCATTTGGTCAAGACTTTTCTGTCTATACTTGTTAAGGGTATCTCATTTCCTGGTCCTATAATTTGTTAATGTTATGACCTTTTATAGCTAGATTGTATATCCATTTCAGGCACATTGGGGTATATATTATGGTATATAATATATGGTATATAAACTTAATTTTTCCCAGACTGCTTTCTAGCTTTCCTAACATCAGTCTTTGGATTTATCAGCTACCATGCTGTTCAGTTGCTTCTGGGTCTTGGCTACCTAACCTGTTCTGCTGATAGGCTTTTCTATTTTTTAACTAGTACAAATAATTTTGTTGATTACTGCTTTGTAGGGTAGCTTCATATATCTGATACTACTAGCTCACCTTCTCCCCCTTCCCCTTTTTTTCATTACTTCCTTTGAGATTCTTACCCTCCAAATGAACTTCATTACTATTTTTTCCTAGCTTTGTAATCTTTGGTATTTAATTGGTATGGCACTAAATTTTTATATTAGAACATTTCAACCATGAACAGTTAATAATATATCTCTGCAATTATTTTGGTCTTCATTTCTGTAAAAGGTATTTTATAGCTGTATGTTTATAATTTCTTTGTCTTGGTAGGTGAACTTAAAATGTTTTACACATTCTGTAGTTATTTTGAAAGAAATTTATTTTTCTTCCTGCTGGGTATTGTTGGCAGTGCACAGAAAGGTTGATAGTTTATGTTGTTGTTGTTTTTTTAATTTGGCTTCTTTATTAAAGTGTGTGCGTTTGTACCGTGTTTCCCCGATAATAAGACCTATCCCGAAAATAAGCCCTCCCCTTACTGTGTAAGATTCCTCTAAAATAAGCCCTCCCCCGAAAATAAGCCCTATTGAGATTGCTACTGTAGTGAAGGTGATCCCCTGCGCTACACGCTACATTACGGTACCCTCTGTATACACCGTCCCTCCCCCCCCCCACCCCCCCCGCACGCCGTGCTGCGAGCTGCATCCAATCAGAGCTGCAGCAGTGAGCGCGTCATCCTGTTCTTCCCCAGTGATTTGCTTGCTGGCGCCATTGAGAGCAGTGCCGCGGAGGAGAGCTGAGGCAGGACAACATAAGCCCTCCCCTGAAAATAAGCCCTCTGGTGTTTTTCTTTCCAAAAAAACTAATAAGACAGTGTCTTATTATCGGGGAAACACGGTATTAAGAGAGATTAAGTGACTTGTCCAAAATCATATAGATGTAAGTAGCAAAACAGCGACTGTTATAAAAGTCTCTTGATAACTGGTTTAGTAATCTTGCAATACTGATTGACTAAAAAATATTAAAACTAGACTTATATAAACTCTCTTTCTTGTAATAATCACTAACTACCTTTTTATGTTTGCAGTGTAAACCAGAATATAAAGTTCCAGGACTATATGTAATTGACTCAATTGTGCGTCAGTCTCGTCATCAGTTTGGAACAGACAAGGATGTTTTTGGGCCAAGATTCTCTAAAAATATAACAGCCACATTCCAGTATTTATATCTCTGTCCATCTGAAGATAAGGTATAGTTTAAATCTTAAAAACTAGAACTTGAAATCTTGTGGATTCTGAATGTTGTTGATCTAAATTTAATAATGTTGGTTATCTGTTGAACACAGTCATGTCTTTGTCCTTTGGATAGCATTCCAGATCTTCTAATTTGGTTCTCCATGAAACATGTAAAATGCCCACCTTTTACATAACTTTGCTTTATAGAAATATATTGAGCATGACCTTCCTTCCAAAACTTTGTTTTTGTTGGGAAGGTCATGTGAACTATATCCTGATGCTGAAATAATTGGCAGCTATAATTACTGATCCTGTCATTTATCGTTGAAAGATGGTAGAAAATGAGAGAAGTCACATGACTTGGAGAAAAGCAAATGTTCCCAATTTCAAAAAAAGAGTAGGCAATGCAGACTACAAACTATAGGCCAGTGAATCACTGGCAGAAATTCTTGGCAGAAATTTTGGAGACTAGAACCAGTTAAGGTTTGTTTGTGATCATTTGGAAATTGAACTAGTGATCAGTAAAATGCAGCATGGATTCATCGAAGAAAGGTTTTCCTAGAATAAATTAATTTCTGTTGCCTCTGTTATAAAACATGAACTCCTGTTTGTTAGGCTTTTAACAGCTTTACAATTTGGCTCCAACCTACCCTTTCAATCTCATTATACTTTATTACCCTTCCCAAATTTTGTGGTAACAGTCAAACTGGCTGTCTCTCTTCACAAACAGTTACCCATCCTCTTGTCTCCATGTTCCCCAAAAAATCCTGTGCCTGGACAACATTCTCTTCACCTCCATCTCAGAAGTCTTCACTTTTCTTCAAGACACAGCCCGATTTTCCCAATTCATAGTGCCCTCTTTACCTTGTACATATTTTGTATTTATCTGTATAAAAGCACATTTTAATTGCTTAATAAATGTTTTTGATAATTGATTTCTTTTTTCTTACTGGTAGTAGATCAAATGAATGCCATAGGTAATTTTACTTCAATTTTAGCATTTTATGGACCAGTCACATGCTACTGATGTAGACAATGTAGAGATGTGGACTTCTTGATATACTGGATTCATTAGTGATTGACTATGTAATAATTAATAAACCTAAGCCAGCATGAAGGGAAATCCCCAGTGCAGTGTACCTGGAATATGATTTCACATTATGCTGTTAAACATTTTGATTGATGACTGGGATATGGATATATGTTTATTAAATTTGCATGTGACACAAAAAGCTAGGAGAAATAGCTGACAAGTTGAATGGCAGGTTCCAAAGAACTCTCAGAAGTCAAATGTAATAAGCTGAAATTTAATAAGCGTACAATGGAAAAGTTTGGGTTGATTTTGATGTTTTTTCCTAACTAGTTCATGATTATACTACATATAGAAAGCTTATTTGAAAAAGACCAATTATTTCTTAGGGGTATTAGAGAAGGAAATCTTCACATGGGGCTAAAATGACCTGTGAGGTTGTTTCATTTAGCTTACCTTTTCAAAATTATAGTCATGAGTTTTTTGTTGTTTTTTTAACACTTCTTTCGAATATGAACTGACATGAAATATGGTGATATCTTACACTACTATATTCACTGTACTGAAAAAAGCCAGTTTCTGTTTATATCAAGGTTATACTTTTTTATTTTGCTGGGCTAGTTTTATTTGACTCTTTAGTCCTAGAGTTCAGTCAGTATGACTTCCACTTTGTCCTGTTACATCATTGCCTAAATCCTACCTCTTTTTGTTGAATTTTTAAGGACTTTACTTCCTTAAGGTATTTACTTCCTAGCAATTTTTTCTTATCCCTGAAGTAGCAAATATGATTCCTTTTTTTTTTTTTTTTTTTTTTGCAGGGCAGTTGGGGTTAAGCAACTTGCCCAAGGTCACACAGCTAGTTTTTTTTTTTTGTGTTAAGTGTCTTGAGGCTGGATTTGAACTCAGGTCCTCCTGACTCCAGGGCCTGTGCTCTATTCACTACACCACCTAGCCTCCCTGAAAATGTGATTCTTAACGAAAAGGAGGCGAGATTATCTTGTTACAAAATTTGATAATCCGTAGTGCATTTGTAGATTAAATTGGGAGGATTGCCAGTGAAACAGATATGATAGTATTTCTGTGGGGGCTCTGTTCTCATCAGTGATAACACCATAACCACCATATTTCAGGAGCTAAAGTTGGGAATAGTTAATAGACTGACCAAACAAACATAGAAAATACATGTAAGAAGCAACAGGTTTTTTTTTTTCCCAGTTTTATTGCTCCTATTTCTTTTCTTTTTTTTTTTCAAATGCTTTATTAACTTCTGGTTTACATCATTCATTTTCTCCAGATTTTGAGTTACAAATTTTCTCCCCGTTTTTCCCCTACCCACCACCCAAAAATAACAGTCCCACAGGATATCCTCTCCTCCAATCTGCTCTCTTCCATATCTTCTCCCATACCCCTTCAACTTTCCCAGTAGGGCATGGTGAATCTCTATGCCCCAGTGCCTGTATATCTTATTTCCCAATTACATGTAAAATAGTATTAATAATAGTATATATATATATTTTTTAAACATTTGATTTTAAAACTTTGAATTCCAGATTCATTCCCTTCCCGCTTGTCACCCATCCTTACTGGGAAGATAAGCAATTCAGTATAGGTTGTACATGTGTAGCTATGCAAAACATTACTATAGTAGATATATTGTAAAAGACTATTTCCCTCCCTACTATCCCACCTCCCACTTGTTCTACTCTCTACTTTGATCCTGTCCCTTTTCAAAAGTGGGTGCTTCCAGCTTTCCTCTCCCCCAGCCTACCCTCCCTTCCATCATCCCCCCTCTCATCCCCTTACCCCTTACTCTCCTGTAGGGTGAGATACCCTATTTAGTGTGTATGTCATTCCCTCCCTGAGCCAAATTCAATGAGAATAAAGTTGACCCATTCCCTTTTGCCTTCCTGTTCTTCCCCACCATCGTAGCCATTTTCCCTTGCCTCTTCTATATGAGATAGTTTACCCCATTCTGTCTCTCCCCATCTCCTCTCATATTCTTCTCTCACCTCTTAATTTCACTTTTTAAGTATCATCCCTTCCTATTAAATTGGTCCTGTGCCCTCTATCTATGTATATTTGTAAACATATATACACACATTCACTTATGTACTCATGCGCCCATATACCTTCCTATATAGACATATGTATTTCTATTCCCTTCAACTATTCTCATAATGAGAAAAGATTCATAATTTAGATTTACAAGATTTACGAGGCACTTAACTTATATTTTCTTTATTGATAAGTATTGTGTTCACCACATATAATTTCAATTTAATTCATCAATCATTTATTAAGCATCAGGCATTATATTTGCCAGACACTACTTTGCATATGGAGGAAAAAAAAAATGAAAAGCGTCCCTGACCTTGACCTCAGAAAATTTTTATATTCTACTTGGGTAGGGAGGAAGGTATAGTTTGTATTCTACCCCAAAAAAACTCAAAGCTAACCTTTTAACAAAGTAAAAAGTCCTTGGAAAATAGTTGAACAAAACAACATGAAATAGTGATTGTGACTGAAGTAAAGGATACCATTTGTTAAGGGAAAGGTAAGATGCATGTTTTAGTTTTTCTAAGTTAGGACCAGCAAGTATAATTTAAATTTTGTCATTTACAGTTGTCATTTATATAGGTGCAACTATTAATTATGTTCTTTTAATTCTGCTGTCTTATGCCTGAATCACATTATACAAATAATACTGTATTTTCAGGAATTCATCTTCTGTTTTTCTTTGGGTTCAATAGTATTTCATTAGTTATATGCCATAATTGGATCAGTAATTACTCATTTATTGGGCATTCAGTTTGATTTCAACTTTTTGCTATTTCAAATAATGCTGTTAGGAATAATTTTTTGGTGAGTTAGGTCTTCTCTTGATGTCAGTAACCTTTGTAAAGTATAAAACCAGTAAAAGAATCATTGGGTCAAAGAATAGGAAAAAAATTTGCGATGTTCTTAATTCCAAGCAAGAAGTAAATTATTATGCTTATTTTTTGATGTGCCCTGCCATCCACTGCCAATTTATTATTTGCATTCCTCTGAGTGTCAGCCATTTTTAGCACTTCAAAGGACACAGATAAACTATGTTAATACCATTTGATTCTCCCAACAGCATTATGAAGAAGAAGATTTCCCTATCTTTTATAAATGAGGAAACTTAAGTTCCACAAACTATCTCAGGCAGGATTCTAAAGCTGCATTTCTTCTATCTCAGATACTTGGTATTTCTCAAAATAGTAAAGAAACGAGGAGCACTCTCACTAATAACTTTCTATGGCATATTATACTTTCTGAAACTATATAGTTCACTTGAGTGGTTCAAAAAATAGAAGATCCTAATATGTGTTTGTTGATTATGAAAAAAGAACTGACTCAGTAGAGACAAAAATAATGCTTTTAAGGGCTCTTTTCTAAACAAGATGTATCTGCCATGTATATATTAAAAACAAGACTGGATTAATTTAGAGACACCACCCCAAAATTACTTTGCTCAGCAATCTTATAATTAACAGATTCAGGTGGCCATGAGCTAGATAATGCTTACTATTTGAATGGTGATAGCTCTGATCCCTCTCTTGGGCCACATTTGCTTTCCATTGCATATGTTCTGACATTGTGTATGCTTCTCTGAAGGTCCTTAAATTGTATATTGTCTAGTAGGCAGGCCATATGTAGCACCAATGCAATATTCACAGTGCCCACAATGACTATAAATATACCTGCAATGTACTTGATCACAAAATATAACAGACTCCCCATATAGAATACAGAAGCAAGACATTTATTCAGACAACCGAAAACTGAATCCCCAAATCAGTAAGGCGATTCCATCAGAGTAGCAAAGAAGTTAATAAGCCATAATGTAACAGAGAGCCACACGATCTTTTAGCCTTCCCAGAAACCAACACTCACAAGCTTCTCTTATTCCCTCAGAAATAAACTCCTCTCAGCCATCTAGCGGGCTCTGACTCCCAGCTTCCTGTGGGCTTCGCTCCACCCTTCAGCAAATTCCCACCAAAGGCTTCATGTGAACCCTGTCTGTTAGGGGACAGGGTATATGTTCAAAACATGGAAGGTCTTCAGATGCCCTTAGGCTCATTCATTCATTCATTTATTTATTTATTTTTAAAAGCAATTGGGGTTAAGTAACTTGCTCAAGGTTACACAGCCAGTTATTTCTGGGTGTGGTGCTAAGTATCAGAGCCTGGATTCAATCCCAGGTCATCCCAACTCTGGGGCCGGTGCTCTTACTCACTGTGCCACCTGGCCACTCCTCCCTTAGGTTTATTAAGGGGCAGGGAAGATCTTTAAATTACCATTACTATTACACCATATTATTTTGTTGTGATGTTCTTCCGCATATTATACTCAAGTGTTGTGGAAAGATAAAGGAAGAAATGGATATACAATACCTTTGGTTTAAATCTAGTTGGGGAGAGATTAAGTACATTTACACTTGGAATCAGAAAATACTGGTTTCAAATTCCACTTACTAACACTAGCTATGTTAGTGATGAACAAAGTTATAATAATGATATTTTATGAGCTTTGGTTCCTTAATTTTTAAAATGGGCGCAATAATCTAGAATAGACCTACTTCTTGATATGTCTAAAATGAATTCATATCAAGCTTTTTTTAAGCAGTATTTTAAAGTGCGTGTGTGTGTGTGTGTGTGCTTGTGTGTGTGTGTAATTATTGGTATCTTTATTTGCAGCTTAGAATAGTGAATAGAGAAGTGACCTGGAAACCAAGAAGTTCAAGTTCTTAATTCTGACATACCGTGTTTCCCCGATAATAAGACCTATCCCGAAAATAAGCCTTATTGAGATTGCTACTGTAGTGAAGCTACACGCTACATTACGGTGCCCTCTGTATGCACTGTCTCCCCACCCCCACCCACGGTGAAACGCACACTGCTTTCCGAGCTGTATCCAGTCAGAGCTGCAGTAGTGAGCGCGTCATCCTGTTCTTCCCCAGTGATTTGCTTATTGAATAAAGGTACATTTTTTTGTTCACATTTACCTGTTTATTAAAATTGCTGTCAATGTTCATTAAAATAAGCCCTCCCCTGAAAATAAGCCCTCTGGTGTTTTTCTGTCCAAAAAAATTAATAAGACAGTGTCTTCTTATCAGGGAAACACGGTATGTTGGCTTTGTGACCCTGAGCATTTCACTTAACCTCTCAGTGTTTTAGACAAGTCTTTTAAATTTAGAAGTTGTAAAAGTACCGGTGTGTGTTTATAGAGGGAGTTGCTCATCTGGGAGATAGCTGTATTAATGAAATCACAAGTCCAGGCTCTATTCTTACCCTGATCTTTTCTTTTTACATCATTAATTTTCCAAATGTATTTACCTCTAGCCTAGAGAGCTATCTTTTAAGACAAAGAATAAAAAAGACCATACACAGTTCAGCATAGCTAGCTTATGGATCAAAAAAGCTTGACATCTATAATGTTCCACATATGTAGTCCCCCACCTTAGCAAAGAAGGAAGAACAATACGTTCTTTTATCTCTTTGGGGACCAAACTTGATCATTATACAGTATCATAGCATTCTTTTTGAATTTTTTTTTTTGTTTTCTCCACATTATTGTAATCATTGTATGTGTTATTTTGCAAGTTCTGCTTATTCCAGGTGGAATCATTCCTATGCTTCATCTTCATCATGTTTGTTGTTTCTTAAAGCTTGATAATATCATATATCCCAGCTAGTTTAGTCATTCCCCAGGACATCTACTTTATTTTCAGGGTTTTTTTTACTACTTTGAAAAGAATTGCTAGAAATATTTTATTATATATGGGGCCTTTTTGCCATTGACCTCCTTGGGGTATATGGGGTATATAACATTTTAGTCTCTTTCTATAATTCCAGGTTGCTTTCCATAATGATTAGAGCAATTCATAGAGTGTACTCTTGTTTCTGTCTTATAAAGCCTTTTTACAACATTAAAGCACTATCTAAATGTCATTTATTAGTACTGACTTCAGTACTCTAGGGATTTATTTATTTGTATGTGTTCTGTAGTTTTATTTTTGTAGGAAATTGGTAATGGGTAAGGGTAGGCATGATGGTGTATTAAAGGCAGCAACCCAGCTGAACTCTCTCAGTGTTCTCATTATAAACAACTTTAAAATAATGTCTCAAATCAAATTTTGAGGTGAAAAACCCCACAAAAGGCCAGGAGGAGACATTTTCTGACCCTAAGAAAACTTCGAAGGTCAACAGGAGAGCTCTATAACACTAGAATAGAGAGGCCTTTCTGGAGTGCACATATGTAGCCATGGCAGCAGCTTCTGGACCTCTCAGGTCAGAGATGTTAAGGGGGTTGAACAACTGTCTAGAGATTACAGGGAACTTCGTTGCTGGGACTAGGCAAAGCTGGCATTGATTGGCAGCCCTCTTGCCCCCATATGCAGTTCCAGAGCCAAGAGGATTGCTAATGCTTGTAGCAGCAGGGGAACAAGGGACCTGATCTCAGTTCAAGGGCAGAGAAGAACGCTAGTACATTCAGCTGTAGGGGAACAAGGGCCTTTCTTGAATAAAGACCACAGCACAGACTAGGAGAGCCATGACTGCAGCTCTCCCAGCTTACACCACCTTGGAAGCACTAAAAACATGCAGGACACCAGATCTAGCTCTGAAAACAGTAACATGTAAATGTCTGAAGTTTTGGAGGGTACCTCCCCACCCCAAGGTGAATAGAGCACAGCATAAAGTTCAAAGTCAAGGAATAGTTTGGAAAAATAAGAGACAAAAAGAATGTAATCATAAATTGCTACTGTGGTGGGAAGGGAAGACTAAGAAAAACTCAGAAGATAGTAACACTAAAATAGTTACAGCCAAAGCCTCAAAGAAAAATACTACTTCAAAGCAAGCCCAATAAGAATTCTTTAAAGAGGTAAGAGTGGTAGAAGAAAAATTGGGAAAAAAATGAAGAGTGATGCAAGAAAATTATGGAAAGAGAATCAACAGTTTGGTAAAAGAGGTACAAAGATTCTGAAGAAAATATCACTTTAGCGAAACAGAATCAGCCTAATGGTAAAAGAGGTACAAAAATTCCTTGAAGAAAAGAAGAAAGAAAAACTTCTTAAAAACCAGAATTGGCCAAATGGAAAAAGGTACAAAATCTCACTAAAGAAAATAACTCTTAAAAACCAGAATTGGGCAGGCAAATGAAAGCTAATGACTTCATGAAACATCAAGAAACAAATCAAAAGAATAAAAAATAAATAGAAGAAAACATGAAATATCTCATTGGGAAAACAACTCACCTAGAAAAATAGATCAAGGAAAGATCATTTAAGGTAAACATGAAAGAGAAATTAGATTAAGATTAAAAAATGATTCATGTAAACTCTTGTGATTGTAATTAAGGTAACTTGAGACACAAAACTCAGGACAGTTTATTAGCAAAGTTTGAATTTACCAATAAGCAGGATCTTATTAATCTCTTAAGACTTTGCCTTAATTGCTATTAAAATCTATTCTAAACTAGCACCAGAAAACTAAGACCCTGGATGATAACTGACAGATAACGGAAATGTCCCAAAACTAGAAGACAGCATCAGAGATATGGGGAACAATCTGATTGCCTTCAAATTGGAATGCATGGCTAGCAACAACCCCTTCCTCCATCTTGGCACTATGGGAAACTCATTGGTGGTGTCCACCTGCATGGCTAGTGTCACCAAGATAACAGACCAGACTTTTTTTTAAGGGCAGCCCATGTTGCAAAGATATAGACCAGACTCCCTGGCATCCACTAGCATCTTTCAAGGATAACAGATTTCCTTGACACAAGATGAGAACAGTGATTAAGAAGAAAACTGAATTTCTAAAGTTAACTCAGGGACAATGAATACATTTCAAAGAAAGCTGAACCTCCAGACTTGGAGACAAATGAAATGTGATTTAGTTACACAAAATGTTGGTGATGATACAAAATAAAATCAATTACAGAATAGAATTGATTTTTTCCATTTTCAATTCCCAGCTTTGATATAAATAGTTCTGTTTCCCCTGATTCACTTATCTGTAAGCTAGTTGTATAAGATTTTTTTTAATATGATCATATTCGTGGTGTGCTAACATAATGTTTTCTGGTGCTAGTTTAGAATAGATTTTAATAGCAATTAAGGCAAAGTCTTAAGAGATTAATAAGACAGAGGTAAGGGTGCACTTACTAAGGGTGGCTAACCAGCTGTTTCCTGCAGCCAAGTGAACTAAGAGGAGGATTTCTATCAGGAGTCAACCTGTCAGTGGATAGTTACATTTCTCCTATAACTTGTTGTATTTTTCAAGCTGATAATTTTTCCTGATTGGTTAATGTAAAAACAATAAGACTGATTAATTATATCACAAGCCATAGTGAGAATATCCAAAATCATGGATTAATTTTATAGGGAGATTTACATGTCCCCAAGAAAACTCAGCAAATGTAGATACTGTAAAACAAAAGGCCAAAATCATACAATAATTATCAGTATTAACTAACATCAAGTCTCCTCGTGTCCTAGAAACACACTCCTAATGCCCATTTAATCACATTTCATCTTGTATCCCATGTAGTTACCTGAACCCTGGAAATATCTTCTCTTGGACATTCTGGAATTGGTCTCAGTTTTAGGGCAGTTCTATAGGAATTTTCCCTTAAATAGATTTTTCTCAGGTTCCAAGTTACTTGTAGAAATTTCTGGATAATTCTGCTAAAATCTTCTAGTAACCAGACACAGCACAATTTAGTTTTATTGTTGTTCAGTCAATTCAGTCATGTCTGATTCTTTGTGATTCCATTTGGGGGTTTTCTTGGCAAAAATACTGGAATGGTTTTCTCATTTCCCTCTCCAGCTCATTTTACAGATAAGAAAACTGAGGTAAATAGGTTTAAATGACATGCCCCTTGTCACACAACTAGTAAGTGTCTGAGCCCACATTTGAATTCATGCATTCCTGACTCCAGACCTGGTACTTTATCCACCTCACCACTTAGCTGCCCCGTATGTGCTTTCCAAGTAAGGAGCTCATTGATGAAAAGCAATTGAAGCCTTACAGTTCTGGTTCTGTGACAGCTATAAGAATGTCAAATTAGGAACCCATAATTTGCCTGAAACTTCAGAGAATGTCAGTGTGTGTGTGTGTGTGTGTGTGTGAGAGAGAGAGAGAGAGAGAGAGAGAGAGAGAGAGATTTAAGATAATTTGACAGGTATAAGAATGTCAAATTAGGAACCCATAATTTGCCTGAAACTTTGGAGAATGTCAGAGGGTGTGTCTGTGTGTGATTTAAGATAATTTAAAATTTCTCTACAGTTATCAATGTAACTTTATATATAACATTATATAACATCCTTAATCCTATTATAGCAGTGCACAGGTACTGGAGTATTGCAGCAACAGAAAATAAGACTCACAGTTAACTTTTGCAAACAGGTATCCATGCACCAGAGGTTCACATTATTCACAGGATATCATAGCCAGGCTTAGTATTAATCCAGTGGGAAACAAGTCTTGTTAAAAAAAAATACAGGGGGGAAAGTGAGTCAAGAGTCAAGATTACTTAGGCTATACCACAGTAATCTCCCCAACTTCTCCCAGACACAAACATCTACCTACCTATGGTAGTTCTAAGATAATATTCTTTTTGAGAAGCTTGTGATATTTTCCTCAAATGGTGGCACAGAATGACTTAATGATACTTTAGACATTTTTACCTGAATTCAAAACACCATCACTTTGCAGTCCCAAGAGAATATATCTCAAATAGCAAAATTTCACTAATCATAACTTAGGGCTAAGATATCATTGTTGTATTCAAGTTGCAATAATTATTAACAATAAGCACATATAAAACCTTACTAGTTAAAGTCCAAATGAAGCATTTAAAAATTAATCACATTCTGCAGTTTCACATATAGAGTGAATATGTGATTTTATTCAAGAACTATAAGAGAATGCTGGCTGTTATAAGCTTCCAGATAAACACATTCATATTGCCTATTTATCCATAAGGCAAAATAAAATCTTTGATCTAAGTATGTGTTGCTACTAAGTTGGTCCAAAGATGTAACTCCAATATATACTATTTATTAACAGATAACATTTTCTTAGTTTTCATAAGTGACAGCCAAATAATCTTAGAAAACTTACTCTATACTATTAAGTAAACTTATAAATCCTCTCTCCTCTCCCACTTCACAATGAATGGAAGAGTAGATCCTATCTTCTAAGTAAACACTTATTATTTTAGAATTTCATAATATTGAGCAAATTCTTTCACAGGGCTGATAAAATTTTATGACCTTACTGATGCAGAAGGTCCCAAGGAACATGACAGGTTCACAAAGGAGATTTTATGAGATCTTCACTGTACTTTTCCCACAAAATAAGTAATAATTATTCTTCCCTTTTAAAATATACTCAAACCCTTGAGAGGCTCTGACATTATAACACTAGTCTCTAATGAATTAATAATTTCATAGTATCTAGATTAAAATAATTAAATTTTCCAGTGATACAATTGCCGCCTTAATATTTCTTATACAGTGTTCTCCCAAAATTCATAGAACAAGACAATTTAGAATATGCAATATTAATAATATGTGCAAATCATAAAACAACTTATTACCACTTAGGTGACATCAATTCATTCAAATGCATTTCCAAATTATCTTATATAAAATCATTCTTTTTTATCCCTTTAGTGTTTTATACTAATCACATTTAAAATGCAATATGGAGTTACCCTGTATGGGGCAATTATATTCAATTAAACTAATAATAACATTAGGTAGCATATAGTGCTTACCATATGCCAGGCACCATATTAAGCGTTTCACAATCATTTTATATTATTTTGATCTTTAGAACAACTTCTGGGTTATCATTCCTTTTATAGACCAGGGAACTGAGGTAGATAGAGGTAAGATCGCTTTTTTTTAAGGTGGCATTTTTGAAACCAGATTTTAATGTCAAATAGTAAGTGTAGTTTTTATTGAATTCTGGTTTACCACAATGTCCTATTTCAGAGCAAAATTTCATCCAAATCAAACCTGGATTTTTAATAATTGATGGTAACTTTTATAACTTTTAAAAAAATGTTCCCGGGGCCATTATTCAGTAGTGCTTCAAAATTTAGAACCCATTGTTATCAATTAGCTCAATTTCAGAGATCCTTGGTGACACTGAGGTCCCCATAACATTCTTTTTATTTCCCTTTAAATCACTCAAAGAACCAAACCAGTTATTTCTGTTTTCTCAACCTAAACCTACTCAAATACATAAAGAATGTGGCCTCACGTTTCCTGGAGGCGTCCACTGTTCTCTGTACTTCTTTTTCTTTTAAATTGTAGAGACATTATGTGATGACCATTCATTCCCATCACCTTGCTCTTAGGGTCCATAAGGATTTTATATTCCTCACATAACTAAAATATTCTTTTCTCAGGGTCCTTCAAGGACAGAATTTTAGCATAATATCCTCAAATCCATGTTCCAAATAAATTACTATGGTTTCTGTATCATAAAGAATAACCATGTGTTTTTATCTTTTTTATCTCAAGAGATCAAAAATTTCCTTAAAACTCTCTCTTTGCAAAACTCCAAGCCCCTTTTATGTTTTCAAACCCTAATTGCTTAAGCTTTCTTTCTTCCTCTCTTTCAATAGCCCTCCAGTGAACTTTGATTAAAGCCCTTTAAAAAAGGACCATTCTTGTTCACCTTTTATACTGTGACCTGACACTATCTGTACAACTCTCCACTCCACTGAAGTTCTCCTTTGTAATTGGACACAATACTTTTTTACACAACCCTGGTTAGTTGCAATGCATTCTTGCCTTTGGGGGTTTTCTTAAGAGCTTAATAATGCATGGTCTTATCCAATGTTTTTTGGTGCCCTTGCTTCTTGTTACCTAAGCAAGTAGTTCTGTTTTATCATTCACAGAAGAAAATACATCAGTGTCACCAAAACATTCTTTACTCTTTAATTGCTCCCTAATTTAACAAACTTTTCTCTTTTCATGATTAAGAAGGAATTAAATCTCCTTTTCCCCTAGTATTAAAATAACAAACTTCTCTCTCTAGGGAAAGAGTGATAAAGGTCCAATTGTTGTTTGAATGTAACTTTCACAATTTTGTTCATTTTTCCTTAAAAATAATATCTACAGTGTGTTACCTCAAGACTTACTAAAACATTTCAGCATTTATAGAAACAGTTAAACAACACTTTAGAAATTCATTCACAAATTTAGTCTCAAATTAATTTAAAACACCATAAATTTATAGATTAGGTAACAAAGATTCTCTCTCCTCTTATCTGTCTTTATCTCTACATTCTCCAAACTGGCCAGGGTTTACAAGTAGAAGGAAAAGAGTATCTCTCCCCCCCCCCCCCCCCCCCCAAATGTGCATACATATTTTTTCCCAATTACATGTAAAAATAATTTTTAACAATCTTTTTTTCTTTTTAAATTTTGAGTTCCAAATTCTCTCCCTCTCCCCTTCTCCCTCAATGGGAAAGCAAGTAATTTGATATAGGTTATACTTATTTAGTCATACAAAACATCTCCATATTAGTCATTTTGTGAAAGAACACAGATCAAAAACTAAAACCAAAGTAAAGTTTAAAAATGTATGCTTTGATCTGTATTCAGACTCCATCAGTTCTTTCTCTGGAGGTAGATATCATTTTTCATAAGTCCTTATGGAATTATTGTATTGCTGAGAATAATGATGTTATTTACAGTTTGATCATTGTAAAATGTTACTATTCACAATGTTCTGCTGGTTCTGCTCTCTTCACTTTGTACTCATTCATGTAAGTTAAAAAAAAGCCTATCTTTCTGAAGAGTTAGAAAATTATTCAGAAAAGAGTTCACATTCTTTTTCCCAGGAAAAAGTTTGTTTCACACAGATAATCTCGAAAGACAGACATAAAAACACTTACTGGCAGTCTTCCTCTTTATCCTTCACGAGAGATTTATGAGGGTTAGATCTCTGCTAACTGGGAGAACTGTTTTAAAATTGCACCCTTCTAGTCTTTATGCTAAAACACTAACAAAGTTCCTAATTCATGTAATAGAAATCAGTGTGCACAGTTTCAAAATTGAAAGTCATTTTTCAGTAGTGTCCAACTCTTTGTCACCCAATTTAGGGTTTTCTTGGCAAAAATGCTGGAGTAATTTGCTAATTCCTTCAGCTCATTTTACAGATGAGGAATCTGAGGCAAACAGGGTTAAGTGATTTGCCCCCAGGGTCACACAGCTATTCACACCAATGAGTCTTCCTGACTCCAAGCCCAGCACTCTATCCACTGTGCCACTGAGGCGCCTTTATATATCTCAAACTAATTTTACTTGGCTTATTTTCAGCTGGGAGTGTTTTTCTCTATTTCCAGGCTTGCAACCCCTTCTTGAACGGGAAGTATCCCTTTTGGCTTGAACTGTGGGTCCTCCTAGAAGAAAGAAAAATATCCCAAAGGCCTTTGATGACTTATCTGAAGGAACATTGATGACTTGGGAGCACCCTTTGAAAAGAAAAGGTTCTTCAAGGGCCTCATCTCTGAGGGGAATTTCCCAGGTTGTCAGTTGCTAATCAGTCACACTCAACACAAAACAGTACCACAAGACAAAGTTGAAACTTCCCCAACAGTTCAGGGGCTTTGCCTTTGCTCATAAGATGCAGGATCCAGGAAAGAGTCAGGTTTCTGGTGCAGTCCTCTGGGAAGAACTTCTCTCCTCCTTTCCCCCTTCCCCTGCCCTTAAAAATTCCAACTGAGCAAGGTTGTTCTGAAGACCAACCTCCCTCAATTCCTTCATGGTTGCTGTTGAAATTAAGGTAAACTGAGGTACAAAGCTCCAAGCACAGTTTATTAGCAAAGCATGAATTTGCCAGTAAGTGGAATCTCAGCCTCCTCAGCTAGCTATGACTGAATGATAGGTGAAAATAATTTTTATGGAGTTAAAAGGAGGAGCGTCAAAAAACTAAAAGGCAGCATCGGGAAAATAGTATGACTGGTTACAAAACCTACAGCATCAGCCATCTTGTCACTATGGAAAACATTGGTGGTGTCCATTTGCATGACTAGTTAGTGTCACAGTGATAACAAATGAGACTTTCTTAAAGGACAAGCCAGTTTTGCAGAGATTAACAGAGCAGACTCCCTAGCATCCACCTGCATCTTTCAAGAATAACAGATTTCCTCGACACAAGATTAGAACAGTGATTAGCAGGAAAATTAAACTTCTAAAGTTAACTCAGAGACAAATGAAATGTGACTTGGTTAGCTACACAAAATATTGGAAGTGATAGAAAATAAAATCAGTCACAGAACAGAATCAATTTGACTTTCTCAATTTTCACTGATAAAAACTTTATCATTATTAGAGGAGTTAGAAGGGCATGAGGATGAGTTGATTTTGTTGGAATGGTCCCTCCCCACTTCCCCAGAATGAAAGGGTTAGAAAGAGAGATGCATTGGGGAAATGGAGAGGTAAAATGGGAGAAATGGTCTCCCATAAAGGAGGCATGCAGAGCCTTTTAGAATGCTTTTACAGTGGAGAGGACATGATGGGAAGGAGACAGCAAGAGGTAATACTTGAACCTCATTCATCAGAATTGGTTCAAAAAGGGTAGGATAAAAATCAAAGTAATATATAGAAATCTCTCTTACCCAGTAGTGAATTGGAGGGGGAGGGGAGAAAAGAAAGGGAGTCAGTGTTTAGAAGCAAATTACTTTTTGTGGAGGGACAGAAAGGACAGAAGAAAGTCAGATGGAGGAAAATACACAGTAATTATAACTGAATGTAAGTGAGATGAGCTCACTCAGAAAACAGAAGTGAATAGCAGGATGTATTTGAAACCAGAATCCAGCTATATGTTTACAAGTGACACACCTGCAACAGAAAGATACCTTCAGAGTTAAAGGACCAAAACAAATCTAACACGCTTCAGCTTAAGTAAAAAAGGCAGGGTTAGAAATCACAGTTTCAAATAGGGCAAAAGCAAAAATAGACCTAACTAAAAGAGACAATTTCAAAAACTGTATTTTGCCCAAAAGGTACCATAGGTAATGAAATATAATAGAAATAATTTTTACAGCAAGTTTCTTTTCTTTTTTTTTTTGAAGCAGTCAGGGTTAAGTAACTTGCTTGAGGTTACATGGCCAGTTATTTCTGGGTGTGGTGCTAAGTATCTGAGCCCAGATTTGATCCCCAGATCATCCTGACACTGAGGTCGGTGCTCTTACTCGCTGAGCCACCTGGCCACCCCTAAGCAATTGGGGTTAATTAACTTGCTCAAGGTTACACGGCCAGGTGTTTCTGGTTGGGTGCTAAGTGTCTGAGCCCAGATTTGATCCCCAGGTCATCTCGACACTGTAGCCGGTGCACTTACTCGCTGTGCTACCTAGCCCCAGCAAGTTTCTTTAAGGTCTCATTTTTCAAATATAGAAAAGTGAATCAGATTTATAAAAATAAGAATTATTTCCCAGTTGATAATTGTGGTCAAAGCATATGAACAGGCAGTTTTTAGAAGATGTTAAAGCTATAGTCATGTGAAAAAATGCTTTAAATCACTGTTGATTAGAGAAATGCAAATTAAAATAACTGAAGTACCACTTCATATCTATGAGACTGGCTAACATGACAGAAAAGGAAAATGACAAATGCTGGTGGATATGTGGAAAAACTTGGATACTAATCACCTGTTGGTAGAGCATCCCTTCTGAAGAATTTGTTACTGTGGCCAAAGGGCTTCCCCTTAACCCAGCACTACACTACTAGATCTGTATTCAGAAGAGATTAAAGATGAATAAAAAATTTATAGAAGCTTTCTTTTTTTTAGTGGATAAGAATTAGAAATTGAGGGGATGCCCCTTAATTGGGGAATGGTTAAATAAGTTGTGTCATATGATTGTGATGGAGAACTATTGTGCTGTGAGAAATGATGAGGGAAGTGGTTCCAGAAAAACATAGCAAAACCTATATGAAATAATGCATAGATGAAAAGAATGCATAAATGAGAAGAAATAGGAGGTCCTTCTGCACAGTAGCAGCAATGTTTGTAATAATGATCATCTGTAAAAGACTTGGCTAGTCTGATAATACAATGATCCAAGCAGTTCCTAAGGGCAAATGATGAATAAATACTATCCACTTCCATAGAGAAAACTGAAATCTGAGTGCAAATTGAAGTATAATTTTCTCACTTTTTAAAAAACATAACCAATATCAAAATGGTTTACATGATTTCACATGTATAATTGATATATTGCTTTCCTTTTCTGTGAATTGGAGACAGATTGGGAGAGACGGGGAGAGAATTTGAAACTCAATGTAAAAAGAAAAAGCATGTTAAAAATAAGTAATAAAATTGAATAAGAAAAATAATTCTGGTCTTAATGACAGTACTGTGTAAGAGGTGCAGTTGGTGGGTGGGTAGAGATTAGGTCTCCATCAAAAGTTAGGCATAATATTTAATTTAAACTTTTACCTGAATTGCACTAACCTCATCTGCTTTTCTATGGCCTCTCCATATCACCTATGCTAGTATC
Organism: Petaurus breviceps papuanus; assembly: GCF_028583685.1. NCBI lineage: Eukaryota > Metazoa > Chordata > Mammalia > Diprotodontia > Petauridae > Petaurus > Petaurus breviceps. Next base: position 11,700,006 of record NW_027187374.1, on the reverse strand, counting down.
TAGTACAGTCCTGTTACATAAGTGGCTAATGAATATTTGTTGATCCATTGATTTATTTGATGTTTTAAAAAAATTTCTTAAGTAGTTAATATACTTAGCTTTTTAATTTTTGTTTTTTATTCTGAAAATAGAACCCCAAAAAGTGTTTTCTATTAAAAACTGCATTTCTGCTAAGTGTGGTGTTTTGTTTTTTTTGTTTTTGCTTTTTGAAGGGGGAAGGCAGGGGTTAAATGACTTGCCCAAGGTCACATGGCTAGTAAGTGTTAAGTATCTGAGGCCAAATTTGAACTCAGGTCCTCCTGACTTCAGGGCCAGTGCTGTGTTCTATATTCACTGTGCCACCTAGCCGCCCCTGTTAAGTATATTTTTAAAAGAAAAATTTAATAAGGTAGTAGCATAATTGTCCTATTTTTGTGTCCTCTTCTACTTTTTTTCTGTGTAGTTGTTAAAAGGACATTGATTTTTTTAAGTTATCAAAACTCATTTTTTTCCTCTGCCTGATAGAAGCTCTTTCTTGTAATACAAATATATGTAGTCATGCAAAAAAAATGAAAAAATCGGCCATGTCTGAGAACATGTAACTCATTCTACACCTCTGGTCTGTTACCTCTTAGGTGGGAAATAATGTTTCATCGTCAGTATTTTTGAATTTATTACATGAGGTTGCTGCTTGGGCTAGAGTTCTGAGATATTTCCATATTGTTTCCCATCATGTTCTCCTGGTTTTGCTTACTTTGCATCAATTCATGCAATTTCTCTCATGTTTCTTATTTCTTTTATTTTTTTGGAGGGGGGAGCTAAAAGCAATTGGGATTAAGTGACTTGCCCAAGGTCACACCCCTTAGATTGTAGTTCTTTTCATTTTTTTCTTTTCAGGTTTCCTTTAGTATCAAGAAGTTTGTTGTATTTATGACTACACCTTTTTTTTATTTTTCAAATGCTTTATTAACTTCTGATTTATATCATTAATTTCTGCCAGATTTTGAGTTACAAATTTTCTCCCTGTTTTTCCCCTACCCACCACCTCAAAATAGCAATCCCACAGGATATCCCCTCCAATCTGTTCTTTCCCATATCTTCTCCCATACCCCCTTCGACTTCTCTAGTAGGGCATAGTGGATCTCTATCCCCCAGTGCCTGTATATCTTCTTTCCCAATTACAAGTAAAATAGTATTAATAATAGTGTGTGTATATATATATATATAATTTTAAACATTTGATTTTAAAACTTTGAATTCCAGATTCATTCCCTTCCTCCCTTGTCACCAACCCTTACTGGGAAGATAAGTAGTTCAGTATAGGTTGTACATGTGTAGCTAATGCAAAACATTAACATAGAAGATATATTGTAAATGACTGAATTTATTTCCTTCCCTCCTCTCCCACCACCCACTTGTTCTATTCTCTACTTTGATACCGTCCCCCCCGCCCCAAACTGCCCTCCCTTCCATCATCCCCCCTCTCATCCCCCTTCTCCCCTATTCTCTTGTAGGGTGAGATACCTTATTTAGTGTGTATTTCATTCCCTCTCTGAGCCAAATTCAATGAGAATAAGGTTGACTCATTCCCTTTTACCTTCCTATTCTTCCCCTCCATTGTAACCATTTTCCCTTGCCTCTTCTAGATGAGATAGTTTACCCTCATTCTGTCTCTCCCCATCTCCTCTCATTTTATTCCTCTCTCACCTCTTAATTTCACCTTTGAAGTATCATCCCTTCCTATTAACTTGGTCCTGTGCCCTCTATCTATGTATACCTGTAAACATATATACACGCATTCACATAGGTATTCATACGCCTATATACCCTCTGATATAGACATATATATATACATATATATATATATTTGTATTCCCTTCAACTATTTTTATACTGAGAAAAGTTTCATGAGTTACAATTATCATTTTTCCATGCAGGAATGTTAATAGTTCAACTTTGATAAGTTCCTTATGATTTCTTTTCCCTGTTTACCTTTTCAAGCTTCTCTTGCTTCTTGTAGCTGAATGTCAGATTTTCGGTTCAACTCTGGTTTTTTCATCAAGAATGCTTGAAAGTCCTCTATTCCAATGAATGACCATATTTTCCCCTGAAACATTCAGTTTTGCTGGGTAGGTGACTCTTGGTTTTAATCCCAGATCCTCTGTCCTCCAGAATATCACATTCCAGTCCTTTCAATCCCTCAGTGTAGAAGCTGCCAGATCCTGTGTTACCCTGATTGTGTTTCCACAATATTCAAATTGTTTCTTCCTGACTGCTCGCAATTTTCTCTCCTTGATCTGGGAAATCTGGAACCTGGCTATAATATTCCTAGGAGTTTTCTTTTTGGGATCTTTTTCAGGAGGTGATCAGTGGATTCTTTCAACCTCTGTTTTGCCTTCTGGTTCTAAAATAGTGCAATTTTCCTTGAGAATTTCTTGGAGGATGATTTCTAGGTTCTTTCTTTGATCGTGGCTTTCAGGTAGTCCAATAATTTTAAAATTATCTCTCCTGGATCTATTTTCCAGGTCAGTGGTTTTTCCCATGAGATATTTCACATTGCCTTCTATTCTTTTATTTGTTTGTATCTATTTAACAGCATCTAAAGTCACTAGCTTCCCTTTGCTCCAATCTAATTCTGAAGCAATGATTCTTCTCAGTGAGCTTTTGAGATTCTTTTTCCATCTGGCAAATTTGACTTTTTATCGCATTCTTCTCCTCATTGCCTTTTTGAGCCTCTTTTCCAGTTAGTTTGTTTTTTGAAGGGTGGTTTTCCGCAGTCAGGATGTTGACTCTCATTTTATAATTTTCTTGCATCATTCTCATTTCTCTTCCCAATTTTTCCTCTACTTCTCTTATCTGCTTCTTAAGGTCCTCTATGGCCTGTAGCCAGCTAGTATTTTCCGTTGAAGATTTTGGTGCAGGAGTTCTGACTTCACTGTCTTCTTCCTGTTCCATGCTTTGCTCCTTTTCGTCCCCAAAATAGGAGTGTCATGTTGGAATCTTCTGTCTGCTTTGTTTCCTTTGCCTAGTCATGTCTCCCCTCAGTCATTTGACCCCTGGGTTTTTGCTACAGTAGGACTCTTCCACTAGACAGGGGAGCTTTCGTCCCAAATGCTGGGGTTTTCTCAGCTGCCGGAGGTATTAGTTGGGTGCCCTCTCTGTCCACATGCTCTAGCAAGCTGAACACACACCCCAGGACCTCCACCCTAGACTGCAATCCAGATCCAAACAGGTTAAAGCAAGAATGATTACCCCTCAGACTGGTTGCTTGCTACCCCTACACTCTGCAGGCAGGAGCTGAAGCTGCCACATGATGCTGCCTGTGCCGGGCGTCTCAGTGGCCGATGCTGTCCCAACTTCTGGTCCCAAATTCTACACTGCACTGACCTCTCATTTTGTCCTTCACATCAATGTGTTGTTAAATCTGGAAACGGCCACAGCTGCTGGTGATCTGGAGTCCTTTGGGCCAGCAGGTGGTCAGGCCCACCCTGGGGCTAAAACACTCTGGCTCAGGAGGGCCTGGGATTGGCTCCCAGAGCACCTAGCTGGCCAATTTCTCCCGGCCTGCTGGGCTGTCCTCATCAGGAGGTTAGCTTCTCTGTGTTACTTTGTGTTTTCTGCAGCTCCAAAGTTTGTTCAAAGTCCCCTTTTTACATGGAATAGGGAAGGTGGAAGCCAGAGCCGTGCGGAGGTCCTGCTTCTACTCTGCCATCTTGACTCCGCCACCCTCTATACCTTCTTTTTTTTAAATTAAGTTTTATGTTTATTTTTAGTTTACATCATTCATTTCCACATTTTGAGTTACAAATTTTCTCCCCATCTTTCACCTACCCACCACCCCAAAACAGTGATCTCAGTATACCCCCTTCCCCTCTCTGCTCTCTCTTATATCCTCCCCCATCTCCTCTCTGACTTTCCAGTAGGGCAAGATGGATCTCCATCCGCCAGTGCCTTCATATCTTATTTGCCTGTTGCATGTGAAAAATAATAATAACAATAATTTAAAAAAAAACATTTGAGGGGAGGCTAGGTGGCACAGTGAATAGAGTAGCACCAGCGCTGGAGTCAGGAGGACCTGAGTTCAAATCCAGCCTCCGACACTTAACACAAAAACTAGCTGTGTGACCTTGGGCAAGTTACTTAACCCCAGTTGCCCTCCAAAAAATTTTTTTTTGATTTTACAACTTTGAATTCCAGATTCTTTCCCTTCCTCCCTTGTCACCCACCCTTACTGGGAAGACAAGCAATTCAACTTAGGTTGTATGTGTGTAGCTACGCAAAACATTTCCATAGTGGATATATTGTATAGATTGACTATATTTTTCTCCATACTATCCTGCCTCCCACTTGTTCTGTTCTCTACTTTGGCCCTGTCCCTTTTCAAAAGTGTGTGTTTCTAACTACCCTCCCCCCAACCTGCCCTCCCTTTCATCATCCCTTCTCTCATTCCCTTCCCCCCTACTCTCCTGTAGGGGGAGATACCCTATTAAGTATGCGTGTCATTCCCTCCCTAAGCTGAATTCAATGAGAGTGAGGTTGACCCATTCCCTTTTGCCTTACTGTTCTTCCCCTCCATTGTAACAGTTTTCCCTTGCCTCTTGTATATGAGAATTTACCCCATTCCATCTCTCCCGATCTCCTCTCATTATATTCCTCTCTCACCTCTCAGTTTTACCTTTTAAGTATCATTCCTTCCTGTTCAGTTGGTCCTGTGCCCTCTGTCTATGTATACCTGTACACATGTATACCCACACTCACATATGTAGTCCTACGCCCATATACCCTCCTATATAGACATATATGTGTATGTACACACACATACACACACACCCAATTATATTCCCTTCAACTATCCTCATATTAAGAAAACTTTCACAAGTTAACAATTATCATTTTTCTATGTAGGAATGTCAGTAGTTTAACTTTGAGAAGTTCCTTGTGATTTCTTTTCCTTGTTTACCTTCTCATGCTTCTTGTACCTGAATGTCAAATTTTCTGTTCAACTGGTTTTTTTCATCAAGAAAGCTTTGAAAGTCATCTCTTTCATGGAATGTCCATATTTTCCCCTGAAACATGATACTCAGTTTTGCTGGGCAGGTAATTCTTGGTTTCAATCCCAGCTCCTTTGGCCTCTGGAATATCGTATTCCAAGTACTTTGTTCCCTCAATGTAGAAGCTGCCAGATCTTGTGTTATCCTGATTGTGTTTCCACAATATTCAAATTCTTTCTTGGCTTCTTGCAATATTTTCTCCTTAATCTGGGAACTCTGGAACCTGGCTATAATATTCTTAGGCGTTTTCTTTTTGGGATTTTTTTCAAAAGGTGGTCAATGAATTCTTTCAGTGTCTATTTTACCCTCTGGTTCTAAAACATCAAGGCAGTTTTCCTTGAAAATTTCTTGAAGGATGATTTCTAGGGTTTTTTTTGATCATGGCTTTCAGGTAGTCCAGTAATTTTTAAATGATCTCTCCTGGATCTGTTTTCCAGGTTAGTGGTTTTCCCAATGAGATATTTCACATTGCCTTCTATTTTTCCATTTGTTTAATAGTATCTTCATTTCTCATAAAGTCATTATTTTCCATTTGCTCCAGTCTAATTCTGAAGGAATGATTCTCTTCAGTGAGCTTTTGAGATTCTTTTTCCATATGGCAAATTTGGCTTTTTAAGGCACTCTTGTCCTCATTGGCTTTTTGAGCCTGTTTTGCCATTTGAGTTAGTCTATTTTTTAAGGTGTTATTTTCTTCTATCACGTTGTTGACTTTCTTTTCATGATTTTCTTGTATCGTTCTCATTTCTCTTCCCAATTTTTCTTCCCCTTCATTTATTTGGTTTTTAAAATCCTTCTTAAGCTCTATGGCCTTGGAAGTTTTTGGTGCAGGAGTTCTGACTTTGTTGTCTTTTTCCCATTCCATGCTTTGATCCTTTTTGTCCCCAAAAAAGGAATCCAAATTCGGATTGCTGTGCTTGCTTTGCTTCCTTTGCTTGTTCATGTTACCACTCAATTACTTGACTTTTGAGCTTTTTGCCACAGTAGAACTCTGCTTCCAGAGAGGAGAGCTTTATCCCAAATGGCTGGGGTTTTCACAATTCCTGGAGCTATTAGTTGGGCGCCCTCTCTGAAGCCTCCACAGGCTTTGGCACCTGGTCACACACTAATTTTAACAAAAGAGCAATAATAATTTTTTCCTCCTGTTTCTCATGTGACTTCTTTTATGTCTATTTATAAAGTTTTATTTTTTGTGTTTGTATTTATGGGCCTGTTCTGTATATATTCTAATTCTGTGAGACTTGATTTACTTTACATAACCATTATTGATACTCATTTTTAATTTTAGGATTTTTTTTTTTATTACATTGACGCATAAAATCCAGTTTTATTCATTACAAGTTCAGTTATTGAATGTGTAAGATATTCCTCTTATATAATCAAATCCATTATTATTCCATTTAATGATAATGATAGCTAGCATTTTTTTAAGGTTTGCAAAGTGCTTTACAAATATTATCCTATTTAATCCTCACAAACCTTCTGATGTAGGTGCTATCATTATCACCTTTTTTTTTTTTAAACAAATAAAAATAGGCAAAAAGACTTGCCCAGGGTCTTAGAACTATTAAGTGTCTTAGACCAGATTTGAGCTCAGGTCTTCCTGACTCCAAATCTAACACGATAACTATGCTTTATATATTTGTGTGGTAGTAGAAGATTCTTTTCTTTGCATATTGATTTAAATGTTACTGCTTTTACTTTAAACATTTTTATGATAAATAATTAAGAATGTCTTATTTGTGACACATTTATAGCATGTCTATCTCTCCCCCACCCCCAACAGAGTAAAATAGTTCGTGTTCTGAACCTTTGGCAAAAAAATGGAGTGTTCAAAATTGAAATTATTCAGCCTCTTTTGGATATGGCAGCAGGAGCTACTAGTGCTGCTTCAGTGCCAGAAAATGTTACCAATAATGAAGGTATGATAATCTAAAATGTTAACCTGTGAATTTACTTTATGCAGTGATTTTTGTGAACCATATGTCTTTGGCTCAAGTGAAAGAATGTAGAGTTTGGTTTGGTTTGGTTTTGCAATTTGATAACTCCAGACTGGATTTGTATATTTGTGAAATTCTTCCATACTTAAGTTCTTAATACTCATATGTGTAAATGAATATGCTATAATTAATACCCTACCAGACTTATTAGAATAAAAATATAGTAATTATTGTTACTTTTTATTTGTACATTTTAAAACATAAAATTCTATACCTTAGACTATTTTATGAATTAAATTACATAGCTCTTTTTTTAAAATAGATAGACTATTTGGTTCAGAGGAGAATGCAGTTGTTGAGGACTAATATAGTGCTCCAATAAAGATAAAATTTTAAGTAGTTACTAAGATATTATGGTTTTCTGTTTCATTTCCTTGTAGGTTCCCCTCCACCCCCAATAAAAGTTTCTTCTGAAACTCCACAAGTAACTACAAATTCAGTACCAAGTATGCCACAGTTGCCAAGCTCAGATGCTTTTGCAGCAGTGGCCCAGTTATTTCAGACAACCCAAGGACAACAGGTAAGCTAACTGAAACTTGAGGACACAAAAGAATATGTTATTTATAAAGGTCATTGTAATTTAGCAAAAAACAACATTTAATATTTACTATGAGCAAGGCACTATGCCAGGGGAAAAATATAAAAGGAGCCACCTTAACATTGATGAGGGTTGGTAGTGATACAGCTTTGTTGAGAGAGTCAAGTTTACAGGAGCACAAGATGATAGATTATGTATGAAAAGAAATGAAGGGGTACCAATCCATTAATTACTTTTTTCCCTTACAATTTGATTTAAGAGAGCACAAACCTTTTGCTCTTTTGCCTTTCTGCCTTTGCTGTACACTCTTTTCCCATGCAAAACAGAGCAGTGTGGAAAAACCTTATCAAAAGGAAACATAGAATCTAGTTTCCCTACCTGTATTAATTTGTCTCACTATTCATTGTATTTCTTAATAATGCTTTTTTATGCTATGCACCTACCAGCATATAGCTTATTGAATTTCTCATTTGTTAAGCTTCAGCAAATTCTTCAAACTTTCCAACAACCTTCAAAACCCCAGTCTCCAGCCATTGATAATTCTGTGATGGCTCAGGTTCAAGCTATAACAGCTCAGTTGAAGACTACAACGACACAACCACCTGAACAAAAAGCTTCCTTTCCCCAACCTGAGCAAAAAACTACATTTGATAAGGTAGGCCATTTCCCTTAATTTTTCAATCAGCTCTCAATGTTTGAGCTATTGAACCCCACCTTATTGCCCACAGAAATTTATCATTTTCACAGGCTGATTTCTTTATATTACTCAGCAGCCTTCACCATCTTCCCCATATTATTAGTCTGTATGTACAACAATTACAGAATAATAATCGTAAAATCAAAATCTGATTGGAAGGGCTAATCTGTTCCCCCAAAACATCCTGTTAGTGCATTTCAGAAGTGCATATAAATAACTTATTTCAGATTTTATCACAGATTTAATTTGAGTGTTTTTATTGTAGTTAATTCTTGATATCAAGAGCTATTTTGAGAAATACTGAACTAATTACTTCTCTTTGGAAATATGTGCTCCCTTCTAAGTATATTTAATCTCACTTTAATTTTATTGCTTGAATTTCTGAGAAAAATATTAATCCTATTGCA
>NW_027187374.1:11603369-11691327 GCF_028583685.1 Petaurus breviceps papuanus | reverse complement strand
TTCCATGGGTGGGAGAGAGACGGGAGGGAAGGAGAAATGTGAAATCAGAATTTAAAATTTTAAAAATGTTAAAAATAAATCATATTTTTAAAGAAGAAGTTAGATCACAAATGTTTATCAGTTAAGGACAAAAGATTATTCCAGAAGGAAGTTGAATAGGTTAAGTATAGGTGTACACATAATAAAGTAATTTTGTTGGTAGTCATATGTGGGTGGGCATGTGAGAGGATGCCCACCTCTCAAATGGGTCAATAAAGAGGATTGAGTATACTCTTTGTGAGGATTATCTCTACAGAATAGTTGACTTGAATCAATTTTTACTGTGTGTAATGATTCATTTTTTAAACCAGAAAATGTTTCTATTACATGATGCCATTGCTTATCTTTATGGAGAGAATGTTTTTATTTGACAAGTTAGATGAAAGTCGTTTGCTGTGTTTCAGGAAAGAAGGAAAAACACCAGTATTCGAATATTCTCTTAATATAAAATGAGATTTTTAAACTTTTTTTTAGTGTTATTACAGATGTACATCATTAACCAGAGGCCAAAAAAAAAAAAAGAAACCTCAGATATTACAGTATCTTGGGATCTATTTTTTGAAATTTTCCTGATTTTTATTCTTGGCCTGTATAATACCATTGTGGTGAACAAATTTCGTTTTAAAACAGAGTCATTGTTTTGTTGCTTAAATATTATTTTAATAATATACAGCATATAGTTTCTTTCTATAGATATGCAAAAAAGTAAGTACATAAGCTAAATTCATATCATATTTTGTGTATTCCTAAATAATTGACTTTATGAATTATTGATTTTGAAATTAGCTATTTTGCTACCAGAAGATTTGGTTTCTAAAAGTATACTTTAAAATAATATGTGTAGATGTATATTGTATTTTATATTTCTGGGTTCCAAGGTAAGCTTTTGTTCTAAAAACATGTAAAGTAGCTATTGTATTATATTAACTTTAACATGAGACAAATGTTGGGTTTTTTTTTAAAGGAAGCATTGAAAAATAATTCCTTTTTTTCCAGACGTTATTAGATAGATTTGATTATGATGATGAGCCAGAAGCTGCTGAAGAATCAAAGAAAGAAGATTCTTCCGTTTCTCCTTCTCTTCCTCAGCCTCCTTTGTAAGTGACTCAAGGCTATTTAAAGAAAAACAGAGTGAAGATTATTATTGTTTAAAAGTGTGAGAAAGGGCTAATTTCTCCATATAAACATATACAATAAATTTTTCCCATTATCTTTTGCTTTTAATTATTAAATTCTATCACACAAAATTTAATACAGGTAATATTACATGTCAGATATTTTTAATAGTACTTGCTATTTTGGATAATGTAGGACAACAAGAATAGATTATATTTATGTAGAGTTTTACATAGTACTTACAAAGACTTACAAAGTACCATAGATACCTTATCTCATTTTAATCCCTCAACACAACCCTGAGAGGAAGGTATTAGTTATAATTATCCACTTTACAAACTTAAGAGATGAAGTGACTTACCTTTGGTTACAGAACTATTCTGTTGGAGAACAGGTCTCTTGCCCCTCAACATCTTTCGTGACTCCCACATTTCAGCATCCTTTTCCTTATGGTGTAATGCCTTAATACAGAAAAATTAAGAAATTATTCATATTGATTACTAGTCACAGGTAGACAGGCTCTTAAGAAGCTATTAGTCCAAAATCTTGCTCTTAATATTAATTCAGCTTTACAATTTCCTTGTTATGGTTATTGGGCTGCTCTAAACAGCATTCTGTGTTTCGTTCTAGTGGATTTCCAGGAGATGGCATGCAGCAGCCAGCATATTCACAGCTTCCAAATATAGATCCCTATCAACAGAGAATGTTGGGAGTACAACAGGATCCAATACACCACCAGGTAGAGATACATTTTAATTTTAAGCCTACTGAGACATGTAGGGACCTTTCTAAAATTTTATAATTTAGTAACAAATTATGAATTAGAAACACTGAAAACAGTTCTTTTCTGAGGCTAAAATTTGGGAAAGTGAGTATTGAATATCATTAAAGAAAATAGATTTTTTTAAAGTTGTGTTCCATTGACATCAGAATTCTTTAACATAGGTGGGTTTTTTTGTTTTGTTTTGTTTTGTTTTGTTTGCCTTTTGGAGGGCAATTGGGGTTAAGTAATTTGCCCAAGGTTACACAGCTAGTTTTTTTTGTGTGGTTATTAAATATCTGAGGCTGGAACCTATCCCGGGTCCTTCTGACTCCAGGGCCAGCGCTTTACTCAGTGTGCCGCCTAGCCACCCCTAAAATAGGTGTTATTAACCTGGAGTCTGAACTGGTTTTTAAAATAATTTTAATAAGTATATTTCAGTATAACTGGTCTCCTTTGTAATCTTTGTATTTTATGCAGCTGAAAAGCAGAAGGGGCACATGGGCTTCTCTATACCACAAAAAGGAGTCTGACACAAAAATGTTAAGACCTGCTAAAAAAAAATTTTTCTTTTGCAAGAGTTTATCTCTTCCTCTCATTGAATAATTTTTTTAAAAGAAAAAGAAAGTCCTCATGACAGATCTTATAGTACAGCAAAAACACACAGAGAGAACTAAAAAACCTTAAGTCTAGTTCTCCAAAGTGTTTTTATAGTTAGATTTTTATAGATTATAGTTGTGCCGTGGTAGAAAACACTCTCAAATATTTCTTTGTAACTCCGTTGCTGGAATTTTTGATAGTAATATTGTTCATTCTTATGGAAACTCTTTGTGACCTGATTTGGGTTTTCTTGGCAAAGATACTACAGTAGTTTGTTATTTCCTTCTCTAGCTCATTTTACAGATAAGGAAACTGAGGTAAACAGGGTTAAGTGACTTGCCCCAGGGTTACACAGCTAGTAAGTGTCAGAGGGCAGATTTGAACTTGGGTGTTCCTGACTCCATGCCCAGAACTTTATCCTTTGTGTCACCTTGCTGTCCAGTGCTGGTAATATAGGAATGCTAATGATGTATGTATATTTACTACTACTTTGTTGTTGTTTCTGATTTTTTAGTTGACTTTTTAAGTAACTCATCTATAAAAAGTAATAAATTTTTGTTTCTTCTTTGTTCATACTTATTCATTGACAACCTAGCATTTCTAGAAAAATGTTAGTCTTAATATTTGATATAATTTAAGAGGCCTTTTCCTCCATTACATATAATATTTGCTGTTGGTTTTAGATAGTTATTCTTATATATATTATTATATAATTATATAATATCAATATATAATTATAATAATTATTATATTAAGGAAATATCCAATTTTAGAGCTCTAAACAGCAATAAATTTTTTATTTTGTCAAAAGTCTTAGCATTCACTGGCATAATCATGTGGTTTTTATTATTAACATTATTTATAATGTTTACCATTTTTATTTTGAACTAACCCTGCTTTCATGATATAAAACCAAATTTAGTCATGGTATATAATGTTTCTAATACATTGATGTAGCCTATTTGTAAATATTAAATTAAAAAAATTAAATTTTTGCATCCATTGTCCATTTTCTTTCTCTGATTTTTCTCTCAGGTTTAAGTATCAAGATCCTATTTCTGTCATATAAAAAGACTGCAAGGGTGCATTTTCTCTATAATTTTAAATAGTTTATGTAATATTGAAGGAAATATTGTATATTTTACCCCTGAGCTTTCTTCAGGTCTTGGTTAATTGGCCCCAACCTTTTGCAAGAAGCTTTCCTAATCCTTCTTAATCTTATCTTCCCTCTGAGAGAATCTTCTTTTTATGCCTTGTTTGTACAGAGTTGTTTTCATATTATCACCTCTGTTATACTAGTAGATACATAATAAATACTTGTTGACTTTAACCCTGATTTACAGAATCTGAAGTGACTTTGGTGACTTCCTTGTTGAGACACAAAGAGGTTCTTTTATTCTTGACTAAAGAAGATTTGGTTTTAAAGGAGTTGGAGAGGATATTGTATCCATTTCATGGGTTGCTTTGTTTGTTAATATAGTGGTTTTGTGGAACCTTAAACATCTTTTGCCTTATTTAAGTAAAAGAAGCGCATAGCTTGAGTGGGTACTGTGTTCTATTGGTTTATTCTTTATGAGACTTATTCTTTTTCGCAAAGTTTTAACAATTAAGCTTCAGAGGTAAAACTTTATGCCATATAATTATATGCTAAAAATTTAAAAGTAAGATAATTTTTGATACTGTTTTATACTGTTATTTGATACTATTTTATGATACTAATCCCAGTATAAACACAAGTACCTAGTTTGAGAGAGGTTTCAAAAATGTTATTTAACTAGATACATTTTCTTGTCTAGATCATGGCCAGTCCTAGTTCATCTAGAGTAGTGGTTCTTGATTTGAGGTCTGTGAACTTCATTTCTTCTTTACTATTTCATTACCATTGGTTTTCTTTATATTCCTATGCATTTTATTTTAAGCATTTAAAAACATTGTTCTGAGAAAGGCTCCATAGGCTTCACCAGACTTCCAAGGGGAGTCCATGGCACAAAAACCTGTTCTATAAATGTAGTGCTGAAAATTTGAAGGGAAAACTTAATTTCAGTGATTTTTATTACTTACTGATGGGTTTTCCTGACTATTTTCTAATAATTTCCACTAATAAATGTTTAGGAATAATAATAGGTTTAATTGATAATCTCTGTAGATTATAATAACAGTAAAGTACAGATCAAAAATAGATACATATTACATTTTACTCTTATTATTATACCTGGTTTTTAATTTAATTGTAATTTATGGTATTCAAACCCCTGAAAGTTATTATCAGTCAGTAGCTATTTATTAAGTACCTATTATGTGCCAGGAAGTTTTATAAGCCTACAGTAAGAATGTTATCATCACCACAGATCTTTAAACATTCATTTGATTTTGAGTGTATATATATGTGTGTATGTACACACATGCATGTATGACTGTATATAAATTTAAATTTGCATGTATTGCATTTTAGAACATAGTACAAATAGAAGTTGCTATGTGGGCTTTATGTCATGATATTTATAATACTAAGAATAAGTTTTGTATAAAACTGAAATTTTTTCTGTACTCTAGATTTAATTCTTATTATACAGAGAATAACTCTTGGTTTCTCTGAATTACTTGTGCCAACAAACATTAAAAAAGGAATTTGATTGATCTCTCTCTCTCTCTCTTCCTCTCTCTCTTTCTCTCTCTCTTTCTCTCTCTCTCTCCTTAAGGTCCCACTTCCTCCTAATGGACAAATGCCAGGGTTTGGACTACTTCCTACACCTCCATTTCCTCCTATGGCTCAGCCTGTGATTCCTCCAGCACCACCTGTGCAACAACCTTACCAAACTTCATTCCAGGCACAAAGTGAACCACATATGCAGAAAGTACATCAACAGGTGAAAAATCATTCTGGACAATTGATTAAGTAATAGAACTGTAAAGTTTCATATGCAGATTCTGCCCTTTGAATATGTAATTGTATTTTGCCAAGCATTATTTAGAGCCATCCATTATTCATTACAGTTTCAAAAAGCTTTGGAAGTTTAATAATAGTGAAAAACAAATTAATACTGCCTTGAACTACTAAAATAAGTCCTTCAGCTCAAGGTAGAAATGGCTAAAATTTTGCTATAAAATGGCTTTGAGGAATTTTCCACATTTAGAGTTTACATGTCATGTCTTGAAATATTTTGGATTCTAAATTCTTCTCATTTACATGTGCTTTAAAAATTAAAAGAATGTTTCAAATGATCTTTGATATTACCAAAATACACTGACATAATTTTACTTTGTTAAATTGTAACTTTAGTAATGTCATGGCATATAGAGGAAAGGGATGATCTTTCCTTTCATTTTCTAATTAGTTAAAGAATTTTCTTTCTGGTAGGTAGTTAAAAAATTTTCTGGCCTTAAGTGATTCAGTCAAAGAGAAATGTTTTGAGAAGCAAGATCTCCGGTCTGATACTTGATAAGATATAACCTCGTGCTCATATAATGTTTGTTCCCCTCATTTTAAGTTGGATTTTATTTATTTTAAAGGAAATGGAAGTGGAGCAGCCATGTGTTCAAGAAACTAAGCGTCATGTCTCTGAAAACAGAAAGTCAAGATCTAGGTCAGCATCAAGGTGAGGGGAATACGGCATAATTTTCTAGGAGTGAGCACTTTGAGATGAAAAAATTATAACTCAATCTGCTTACACTTAGAATCACATTTTCCAGACAAATTGGGTTTTAAAACACTTTTGGAACCCATAAATATGGGTTTGCAAAGCCTCAATTATAGGAAATATCCAGGAGACTTGGGAGTTTTTATGAAACAAAAATAGACACCAGTTTCAAGAGTTCCAAGTTGAGAGTAGTGTATGAATAGAGTTTATGCTAGATACATGTCGAGGATGGGATATAAGGACTTGAGGAAGCTGGGTTTGTATGTGTTGGACATGATGTAGATGATAGGGAAGGTTTGTGTCAAGCACATAATGAAGGGAGTTCATTGTGTATAAATGAAGTATCAACAAGCTGCTACCGGCTTCCTAGTGCCTCAAAGATTTATGACATTTGTATCACATGTACCTGGATTTGTTTGGGGGGAGGAGAGAAGTGTTCATAACCAAACAGGAGGTCAGACTTACTTTCTCACTGGGGGTAGATAATGCACAAAAGGAGGCAGGACAGTGTGTGGAGGGGGCCACCAGGGGGTGCCCAGTACAAGGAAAAGATAGTCCTGTAGTCAAAACCAAGTAGATCCACTAATAGAAAATGAAAAGTTACCTGGAAAGTTCTGAGCACTTTGTAAAGAAAGACTTTTGAAGGAATTTATTTCCCTGCTTTCTAGACAACTAAAAGAGCTTAAAGATTATTTCAAAAGCTGAGTCAATCTATATAGTGATGAGCTATCAGGTAATCAACTTATGTTTGGAGAAGCATACAAAAAATATTCCTGGGGTTGACTTTAGGATCTAGTTTAAGGTGGGCTTTGTGCATGTGCACATGCTCACGCACATCTACACATACACACACACATACATACACTCATATAATCCACTTGTAACCAAATGTATATTCATGAATTAAGAAATATTTAGTTACATGGAAAATGAATGTTATATGTTTTATATATAATTTGTTGGGTATAGTTCTTTTATATACATACAAGTGTGTGTGTGTAAAACTTGAAAGTGGCTGTTATTATCCCCTTTTATTAGTCATTGAAAGTTATTAGTTTGTCTTGAGGAAACATGGTAAGGCGTTGGATTATGTATGAACACAGAGGTTGAATTTGAAATACTTCCCCAAAATGCCATGGAATCTTTTACAAACTTACTAATAAAGGTAGTCTGACATGACTATGACTAAAACATGTCCCTTATAAGGTACAATGTATCACACTAGAAAATTATAGTATTAGTTTCTTAAATAATCATACTGGTCAGTAAAATTGAAAAGAATGCTTTTTTTCTCCTTAGGATAGATAAAAGGAGGGAGAAAAACTTTAGGAGTTAAAGTAATGGAGTATGTTGGTGATGAAAATAAATATGTACAAAAAGCATATGGGAAATTTTTTTATGCTTAACAAAATTGTACTTGGTCTCTGGCTAATAAATCAATGTTTCCAACTTTTAATATATTGAAAAACTTTTAAGAAGTTCACAGTTATCAGATCTTAATTCCTAACCACTGAGGCATATTACTAAGTTTAAAACTTCTGAGAGAGAAATTATATGTATTCATTCTGTTTTCTAATAAATGTTAGGTCACCCAAAAGAAGGAGATCAAGGTCTGGTTCTAGATCTCGAAGGTCCCGTCATAGACGTTCTCGTTCACGGTCCAGAGAGAGGCGCAGGCATTCTCCTCGATCCCGATCACAGGAGAGACGAGAACGAGAGAGAGAAAGAGAGCGTAGGCAAAAGGGGCTTCCTCAGATTAAGCCAGAAACTGCTAGTGGTAAGTGTCTCTAAACTTTCTGAAGTTATTAGACTTTTTTCTGTAGTATTTTTATGTGTTGAAATTGCACATTAACTTCACGCAATACAAAAACTTTACAAATCTCAGTTTATATCATAATCCCTTAATTTCAGGATTACTTGTTTTAAAGTTTTTAAAGTACTGTTTTAGGAATAAGTTTAGCAACAGTGAAGGAGGCGTCACAGAATCAGGTAAGGTTTATGGAAGAGGTGGCACTGACTTTATCATGGAAGAAACAAAAAATAACATCAATCCCTTGGGCAGTCTGAAACCTATTTTTTAAATGCATTTACAATGTATGAAACAAAATACATAGGATTAGAAGGGAAATATGTTGAAATAGTTACCAAAATTTTCTTTTAAAAAACAAGTACATGGATGTCAAGCTAACAACTTCTATACACAAAGGCTTTTTAAGCAAGGAAATTGACATGGCACAACCTGCACCTTAGGAAGGTTAAATTCAATTGAATGGATGCCACACTAGAGGCTGAGAAACTAATTAAGGCAGGTTTTATAGTAGCCCAGGTGAAAGGTAGTGAGCACCTTCTTTGGAAGTGATGGTTATGCAAGTAGAAAAATGGGGAAAGATGCAAGAGATATTGTGGAGGTAAGATGAACACGATCTGACAACTGATTTGATTGTGTATGGGAGGGGTGAGTTGAGGGAGAGGGATGACTCTAGGTTAATAACCTTGGTAACTAGGAGGATGGTAGCATGCAAAAAGGGAAGCTTTGAGAATGGCATGTTTTATAGTATGTATATTTATGTGTATACATGTCATATATTATGAATTTGAGTTACTAATGGGGGATGTCTAGTTGGAGATATCTAACAGGTATAGTTGTATGATTTGAGCTCATCTGTCTAGAGAAGATTATTTAATCCTTAGGATGTGGTACAGTCACCAAAAGAATATAGATGTATATACACAGAGACAGTATTGGGGAGGTGGAGTTACAACTGTGAAAAGGAGTTAGAAGAATGTGCTTTTATTTGGGAAAGAGATTTTTAAAAAAATAAAAAGAAGAATCAATGAAATTTATGGTTAGGGTTAAAAAAGAACTAAAAAATTTTCAGAAAGGATACATACAGAAACAGGGCAAAGTTGGTACTACTATATTAAATTTAACATACAATTTAAATAAGCTGTATATTAATAGATTCACAGTTTCATATATAATCCTTTGTATATGGAAATGTTTATATAGTTCATAATACATTTTTAAAGAGTATTAGATTTACTAATTAAGAGATTATTAGTGACTTTTAGGCTCAGTTCACTTAAGTTGGTGGGGTTAGAAGCCAAATTGCAAGGGATTAAGTATTTTGTAGGTGAGTAAAAAGTGGAGACAAAAATTAAAAATTGGTAGACGAGAGGAATAGAGATACTGGAGGTCCTGGTATATATGCGCAGTGAATTGGGGATAGAATTACATGAGAGTAAGATCTGAGGAAGAAATTCTGTAGTTTAAGATGGCACAGTTTTGAATGCTGTATCTGAGATGTGACCATTCCTGTCAAATGAAGAGGAAGGTCTTCAGAGTTGAGAAAAAGATTGAGATACACTAGGTACATCAACATGAAATGATCAAAGATAACGGCAGGGTAGGAGAAGACTGAGCCAGATACCAACTTCTTAACTGACATTTACATGGTATTTTAAGAGAATGTTTTCAAAGTACTTTTTATGCGTTATCTCATTTGATCCTCACAACCCTGTGAATATGTAATACCATAGGTATTTTCTAGATGAGGAACTGAGGCTTATCCAGTAACAGTCTTGCTCCTAGTCACACAGCCAATAAATAGTAGAAGAAAAAGCAAGAACGAAATAGGCCCATAAGTGACCACAGCAAGAGTCTGTTTAGAATCATAATTGATAGGGGAGTACATCTCTTAGGAAGAATTTCCTGAATAATAGAAGCAAAAAGGAATCAAATAATATATGATCTGCTCCTGAGACTAGATGTGTTAATAGCATGAGAAGAGTAGTGAGCACAGGAGAAGGAAGCTAGTGCAGTTGTGGAGAAAAAGTGTATGTTGGGGGGCAAAGGGGAAGAGTAATAAATGATGTTGTGGGAGTGAAAATAATAACTGGGGAGAAGTAGGGCTGACCTGAACCAGAATGAAAGTACTAAAGAGTTATCAGGGAATTGGACCTTTTATTGTAGTAGGTGATTGAACTACAGGGATTTGGGTGACAAGAAAGTGGAAATTTCCTAAAAGAATAAACAACAGTTGAATAGTATAGTAGATTGAGTCCTGCAAGATTTGAGTTCTCAAATCCTGCCTCAAAATACTTAATAGTTCTCTTTTAAACTTTATAGCTTATTAAGCTTAAAACTGCACTGAAACTTGAGACGTGTATATGTAATGTATACATACAGTTAGAATTTATGTGTGTACATTGCATATATACTTAGATACATATACAGACCTTTATTTTAATGGCAAGTTAGACTGTTTTGAAGAAGTGTTTCAAAAGAAGGGGCAAAAGGAACTTCTAGTTGGGGGTAGGGATTGAGAAAAGTTTCTTGGAGAAGGTGGCATCTGAGCAAGGCCTTATAGGAGGAAAAGGATTTTCAAAGAAGAAATAGAAATTATTCGAAGCATAGAGGACTGTATGTGCCCAAAATTAGGTATTGCAGTGGGCAGAATGCTACACTTGGATTCAGGAAGACCTCATTTCAAATCCTGCCTCAGACACTTAAATAATTAGTTGTGTGACCCTTGGAAAGTCATTTAACTTCTGTAAGCCTCAGTTCAGTTTAAAGCTTATAATTTATTAAGCTTAAAACTGCTCTGAGAGTTTAGGGATACCCTGAATATACATATATACCCACAAATCCATCTATACATAAATATACCACTAGATTTTAAGCTCCGTGACAGCTGTTGTTGACTCTTAACAGTGCTGTAGACATAAAAGGTGCTTAAATGTTAATTGAATGGATAGCAGTTGGAATGATAATATCCGAGTTCCAATTCTGGGACAAGAGTGTCTTGTGAACATTTTGTTGATTAAACAAATTTTTGAATTTTCACAGTGTGCAAATTTTCTTATGTTAAAATGAAAGCATTTGTGGTCACTTGAAAATTAGTAGGTTTTTATAAAAGTTATATACAGGTGACTTTTTACTGTGATATTATTCATGTGGTATTTGCCATTGTTTGATGATTTGGAGTTTGTAAGGCTATAAATTTTGCAAATTACAAAAGCTGATTAGTGACTTCCAACATAGGTCAAGTATCGGAGTTATTCGGAAACCAATTGGCTTAATTTTTTTTTCTTCAAGTGTAACTATCCAAATCTCAATATCAGTGTACCTTCTAATAAACCTTGGTTATCCTATTTCTTTACAAGTTTTCATTAAGATTGTATAAACTGGCCCCAATCCATGTAAAAAGGGGACTCTAAAGAAACTTTGGAGCTGCAGAACCCACAAAATGACACAGAGAAGCTAATCTCCAGCTGAGGACAGCCCGGCAGGCCGGCAGGAATCGGCCAGCACAGTGCTCTGGGAGCCGAGCCCAGCCCCAGGGCAGGCCTGACCAGCCGCCAGCCAGAGGGACTCCAGATCAGCAGCAGCTGTGGCTATTTCCAGATTTATCAATACATAGATGCAAAGGACAAGGTGAGAGGCCAGTGCAGTCTGGACTTTGGGACCCAGTAAGTGGGAGTGCGTGGCTTCTACCCCCATGGCGAGAAACCGCTGAGACGCTGGCACAGCCAGCCAGCGCCACATGGCGGCTTCAGCTCCTGGCCTGCAGAGTGTAGGGGGACCAAGCACCAGTCTGAGGGGTAATCGCTCTTGCTTTAACCTGCTTGGATCTGGATTGCAGTCTAGGGTGGAGGTCCTGGGGTGTGTGTCCAGCTTGCCAGAGTGTGTGGAGACCTCAGAGAGGGCACCCATCTAATACCTCCAGCAACTGAGAAAACCCCAGCATTTGGGAAGAAAACTCCCCTGTCTGGTGGCAGAGTCCTACTGTGGCAAAAAGCCCAAAAGTCAAATAATTGAGTGGCAAAATGAGCAGGCAAAGGAAACAAAGCAGACAGGAGATTCCAACATTACACTCCTATTTTGGGGACAAGAAGGAGCAAGGCATGGAACAGGAGGAAAACAGTGAAGTCAGAACTCCTGCACCAAAAGCTTCAAAGGAAAATACAAGCTGGTTACAGGCCATAGAGGACCTTAAGAAGCAGATAAGAGAAGTGGAGGAAAAATTGGGAAGAGAGATGAGAACAATGCAAGAAAATTATGAAATGAGAGTCAGCAGCCTGACTGAGGAAAATAATACCTTAAAAAACAGACTGACTCAAATGGCAAAGGAGGCTCAAAAAGGCAATGAGGAGAAGAATGCCTTAAAAAGTCGAATTTGCCAGATGGAAAAAGAATCTCAAAAGCTCAATGAGGAGAATCATTGCTTCAGAATTAGATTGGAGCAAATGGAAGCTAGTCACCTTATGAGAAATCAAGATGCTGTTAAACAGATCCAAACAAATGAAAGAATAGAAGGCAATGTGAAATATCTCATGGGAAAAACCACTGACCTGGAAAATAGATCCAGGAGAGATAACTTAAAAATTATTGGACTACCTAAAAGCCATGACCAAAGTAAGAACCTAGAAAGCATCCTCCAGGAAGTTTTCAAAGAAAACTGCCCTGATGTTTTAGTACCAGAGGGCAAAATAGAGGTTGAAAGAATCCACCGATCACCTCCTGAAAAAGATCCCAAAAAGAAAACTCCTAGGAATATTATAGCCATGTTTGGGAATGCCCCGATTAAGGAGAGAATATTACAAGCAGCCAGGAAGAAACAATTTGAATATTGTGGAAACACAATCAGAATAACCCAAGATCTGGCAGCTTCTACACTGAGGGATCGAAGGGCTTGGAATATGATATTCCGGAGGTCAAGGGATCTGGGACTAAAACCAGGAGTCACCTACCCAGCAAAACTGAGTATCATGTTTCAGGGGAAAATTTGGTCATTCAGTGGAATAGAGGACTTTCAAGCATTCTTGCTGAAAAAACCAGAGTTGAATAGAAAATTTGACATTCAGATACAAGAAGCAAGAGAAGCATGAGAAGGTAAACAGGGAAAAGGAATCATAAGGAACTTACCAAAGTTGAACTATTAACATTCCTACATGGAAAAAAAATAATTGTAATTTATGAAACTTTTCTCAGTAGTTGAAGGGATTAGAAATATATATATATATGTCTATATATGAGGGTATATGGGCATATGAATACATATATGAATGTGTGTATATATGTTTACAGGTATATATAGATAGAGGGCACAGGACTAATTTAACAGGATACTTAAAAGGTGAAATTAAGAGGTGAGAGGAATATAATGAGAGGAGATGGGGAGAGACAGATTGGGCCAAACTATCTCATACAGAAGAGGCAAGGGAAAATGGTTACAATGGAGGGGAAGAATAGGAAGGCAAAAGGGAATGGGTCAACCTTATTCCCATTGAATCTAGCTTGAGGAGGGAATGAAATACACACTAAATAGGGGATCTCACCCTCCAGGAGAATAGGGGGGGAAGGGGATGAGAGGGGGGATGATGGAAGGGAGGGCAGGCTGGGAGGGAGGGAAGTTGGAAGCACCCACTTTTGAAAAGGGACAGGATCAAAGTAGAGAATAGAACAAGTGGGAGGTGGGATAGGAGGGAGGGAAATATAGTCAGTCTTTTACAATATATCTACTACGTTATTGTTTTGCATTAGCCACACATGTGCAACCTATACTGAACTGCTTGTCTTCCCAGTGGGGGTGGGTGGCAGGGGGGGAAGGGAATGAATCTGGAATTGAAAGTTTTAAAATCAAATATTCAAATATATATATATGTATATAGATATATATATATACATATACATATACATATATATATATATGAAAGATTGTATAAATTGTTAGGGGCGGCCACATGGCTCAGTGAATAAGAGCACCGGTTCCAGTGTTGGGATGACCTGGGGACCAAATCTGGGCTCAGATACTTAGCGCCACACCCAGAAATAACTGGCCATGCAAACATAAGTTAACATATAACATACAACAGAATTTGAAGAAATATGAGCACTTAGGGACAAATACCTTCCTTCATTAAAGTTAAAAGTTTTGTTAAACCTTGTTTATTAAAGTCTTACCTTGGATTTATTCTTGTAATCTAAGGAAATTTAATTTCCCAAGACCAGTACATTCCAACCTTTATTCACTGGGAATTCATTACTTTTTTCTTGGTGGGCACATATTAGCATGTACCTTTTTACTAAGTTTTGTTTGCCACAAGCTTTCATTAATTACTGTAGTTACTCTAACTAGAGTATCTATTTCACTTCTCAGTGAGCTAAAAATTTGGCTTCTTTCTGCTCTACCTCAATATGTTGCCTATTCCTTGACCAGTTGAGAATGTGAAAAAACGTGGAGTTTCATAGGTGACAGTGATTTTCCCCAAAAAATTGGCATCATTCTAATTAAGTATATTCTCATTCATTGTTCTCTCACAATTTTTTTCCAACATCATTTTATGTTCTGTCCTTCAAAGATATTTGTTTTGGTTGTTCTCTCAGCTCTATAATTCTACAGCATGACAGAATAAAAGGACTTTGGTACAAATGGCTTCTGTATATTAAAAGAACCAAATCTTTTTTTTATCTGAACATTGTGAAATATGCTTTGAACATACTTATGCAGTAGCTTATTGGTGTCATTTAGAATTTCTGCAGCATTTTGATGTTAGTTAAATCTTTAATGAAAGAATATAAACTTTGATATAGGTATAAGACAATAGTTATTATTTCTGTTAAATCCATTTTCAAAATTTTTAAATCTACTTTATAAAATGAATTATTTGAAAGTTATTTAGGAATCTTACTGTGACTTACGTAAAGCAAATAATTATTTTCAAATTTCATTGAGATAAATGTTAATATTTCAAATGAGATATAGCTGTGTTCTTTGCAAATATATTTTGTTTTTAAATCCTTTTTTCCCTCCAATTTTAAAAATTATTATTTTCCTTTAAGTTTGTAGTACTACACTCTGGGTGGGACAGCTAGACAAAAGAACTACTCAGCAAGATGTTGCCAGTCTGTTAGAAGAGTTTGGCCCAATTGAATCAATTAATGTAAGTATTTCTCCCACCACTTAATAATTGATGATTTTGACAGATAAGATATAAGAATTTTGTGATTGACATCAAAGAGAATAAAACTAAGATCTCCTGATTTTATGTTTAGCATTTTTCTGGTATAAACATGTTTCTCGAATGGTATTGTATGGTATTGCTTGTTTTAATTTAAAGCCCAGTTCTTAAGGAGGAAGCCTTGAAAATAACTACTTCATATTAGCTTAGAAAATATTTTTATAACAGTAATAAATGTATAAATTTATCCAATATGGTTTCTAGAGATTGTAGTATTAAAAAGGGGAAAGGGACTTCTTGCCAAAATGGTTACCTGAATGGAGTCAGACTGTCTAATTCCCGTATACCTGCTAAACCCTGAAGTTTGCATCAGACCTAATAATGATCTGAAATCCACTGAGAAACTATAGTAAGTGACTTATTCCAACTCAGAACTGCATAAGAGATCAGTTCGAAGCCTGAGTTTAGGAAAATGAGTCCCTTCAGCAAAGCCAGCACCATTCTGGTCACAGACTGCCAGGAACACATGTACCCTGCAAGAATCTGTATCCTGAAGCATCAGGAGCTCCCCTGAGAAAGCTCTAGGCTGGTCAGAAAGTTCCAGGATGAGGATCATAGATGTCCCAGAGAGGAGCAGCCTAGCACAGGAACACTGGAACCTGGACTGCCTAAGGCCTCTTGCGATCCCCAGAACTATTGTCCTGAGACAGTGGAGAGGACCATAAAAATCCAACACTCTAAACCTCAAAAGATCAATGGGATTTGGAGTGAAAGGGTCATTGTAAGAATCTTGGGGTCCTAGAGCAAGCAGTGACTCAAAGAAAATACATAATTATGTAGAAGAAGTGAAGCAGGAGATAAAAATAATTGAAACAAAAATGCTGGAATAAAGACTTGGAAGGAAAATAAATAGCTTAAAAGGTGGTAAATCCTACCCAAGAAATGGACTTTCTGAAAACTAGAATAGACCAATAGAAACCAGTGATTTCATGAGCCAGAAGGAAAAAAACATAAGAAAATGTAAGATCTGTAATATAAGAAACAACTGACCTGGTAAAAACTGCCCAGGTGTAGTAGAACCAGGAGGCAAAGTGAAGAAAGAGTCTGCTTAGCACCTAAAAAAATGAAAACTTGCAGGAACATCTAAGTCAAAATCCAGAGCTTTCAGGTCAAAGTAAAAATACTGCAAACAGCCAGAGAGAAGCAGTTAAATGCCACGGAACTACAGCTAGGATCACATAAGACCAGGCATCTTTTTTTAAAAAACAAGAAGAGAGCTTACAATACAATATTCTAAAAGGCAAAAGATAAAGGATTACAACCAAAATAACTTAGTCTACAAAGCTAAGTAAATCTAATAGGGGAAAAATGAACCATAAGTAGAATAGAGGACTTTGAAGCATTTCTGATAAATAAGCCAGAGCTAAGTTGGAAATTTTGAAATATATACATAAGAGTCCAGAGAAAACTAGAAAAGTAAATTTTTTTTGATCAATTGGAAGGAGCTGTTGAATGCTAATAGCGGTTACAACACTTATAAGGGAGAGAAGAAAAAAGTGTCTCTCAGAACTTTGCTGTCTTAAAAAGATATTGAAGGGTTGGCTAGGTGGCACAGTGAATAGAGCACCCTGGAGTCAGGAGGACCTGAATTCAAATTCAGCTTCAGACACAACACAAAAACTATCTGTGTGACATTGGGCAAGTCACTTAACCCCCAGTTGCCCTCCAAAAAGCAAAAAAATAAAACAAAAACCCAAAAAAGATATTGAAGAAGTGAAAACAGAACCTGGGGTTGGTTTGGCTATTTTTTAGGGTTTGAAGATTAAAAAGTAGAAAGGTTAAAAGAAAGAAATTAGTGAAAAAGGGTAGAAATTGCTATTTCTTATCATTGAGTTGTATGAGAAGAATATAAGAATGTGGATGAACTATTAGGGAGAGTGGGTGCCTGGTCAGCCCTGATCTTCTGAAACAAGAGAACGTATCACTCACAGAGTTTGGTGTAGAAATAGATCAAACAAGATGAGAGGGCATTAAGAAGAAGGGTTAGTATTAGAGAGGAAAGAGCTACAAACAAAACTAAATTAGATCCTGAAAAAGGGGGAGGATGAATTTGAAAGTAATATGAGAATCTAAGATGGGGAGGGGTATCTTAGATTGTCTCTTAGACAAATGGAATAACTGAATAAATTGTGGTATATGAATATGCAAAATAGTTTCAGAGAATCATGAGTCATGTGAGCTGACTCACAGTGAAGTGAATAGAACCAGGCGAACAGTTTATACAAGGATAGCAACATTATAAAGCAAAAAAAAAAAAAAAACTTTGAAAGCCTTAACTTTAATCATTGCATGAGTAACCATGTCTCCAGCAGACCTGTGATGAAGCATGTTGCCTACCTTCCTGACAGGTGGTCTTGGATACAAGGTGCATTAAAAAAAACCAAACCATAATTTTTGGAAATAAGTCACTGTGAATTCATTTTGCTACACTTATGTATTGAAAGGATTTGGGTTTTGTTTTGTTTTTTCAGTCTAGAGGAGTGCTGAGGGGATTAGCAGGATTAGCCCCCAAAAAAGAGGGCCATTGAAACATTTTTTTAAATGTGCAGAATATAGGAATGGGGGGAACCTGCAGCCTGTGGAGTTTGGATTCAGTCAGAGGACTACCTGAGGACCTAGAGGGCCACATGTGACCTCTAGGCCCCAAGTTCCCCATCCCTGGAACAGAAGGGAAAGGGTGTTTGGGGGAAGTGGGAGTAGTTGCGTATTATATAATGAAAACCAAATCCTTAATAGTAATCTGTAGTATGTAAAATGTCCTACTGTTAGTAGAGCAATGCCTTTCCTAAACCCATTTGGATTTGCCTGCGCATGAGGCCATGTGGACCTGGCATTTTCTAGTAGAAAGAGGAAAAGAGCTTGCTCCCAGGAGGGGGAAAAATGAGAAAGAATGGGAAGAACATAAAAGAAGTTGGCCTAGTCTAGATCTTGAGTTTAGGGGAATAGAGGGGTTGGGATATAATCCAAGTGATTGTTTCCTTGTGAAAGGGAAGACAAGTATAGAAACAGTTCTGGGACGCTAACCCTCCTAGCTCTCAACAAAAGGGACAAGGTAACTAAGCATGAGAACCTTTGCTTATTGACTTAGCTATAGAGAAAAGGCTTAAGCAGTAAATCTCAATTAACTAAAAGGAAATGGAAAAGTAGGAGAAGCATCAGGCTCAAAGATTCATACATACAGATCTGGATACAATGTGGTTACACATACACAGGCACAGAGACACACACTCCTCTCAATTTCCCCAGGCATAGTTCCTCAGTTTCTTAAAAAATTGATTAATGATATTTGAAACTCTCTAAATCACATTATATAAGCTTAAACCAGAAGCAGCCCAAAATTGGGATAATAATAACACATAATTCCTAGGATTGTTGTGAGATTCAAAGGAGATAATATGTTAAACGCATTGCAAATGTTAAAACACGATTATAAATCTTACCTAGTATAATTCTCAAATCCAGATTTTTTTCAAGGTCACCTAGGTAGTAATGGATGGAGGGTAGGACTCTAGTTGGTAGAAGGAAGATCAGGCATCAAACTTTACACTTACTGCTTCTGGCAGGGGCTGACATGCTTCCAAGCACTTATCTTCCTGCTCTAAGAATCTCAGACAGTATCTAAGCTCTACCCAGAAAAGTGAAAGTACTTTGTTGAAAACTAGTTAAGAAGCCATTTATGCATCTGAAGAAAGTCTAATTCTAATAGGCTTATTACTTCATTCTAGTTGATACGGGACTGATTGGGGGACTAGTGTTATTTTTAAAAGATCCTATCGTTTTTTACCTGGTGCGTTTCTGTGGCCTATTTGAGTATCCATCTCCACTAGCTAGATATAGGTGATAGATGGGCAGATTATATCAGCTTTGGAATTTTACTAAGTGGAATTAAAATGTTTCCTTTAATATTCATGGATAAGGATGTATATATAGCATGGCACATCAAATTCCAAATTACTGTACCATATATTTAGTGTCCTAGGGATACATTTCAGTCACTGCTAGCTTATATATCTTTACTTTTTATATTTATGATTTTTCTGTTGTAATTTTGAAACAGATGATACCTCCTAGGGGATGTGCCTATATTGTAATGGTCCATAGACAAGATGCTTACCGTGCCCTTCAGAAACTGAGCCGTGGGAACTACAAAGTCAACCAGAAATCTATAAAGGTATAGATTTGGAGGAAATGGATATTGGAGTCAGTTTTTAAATTTCCACATTAAATTTATTGCCTTATCACTTTTAAAAAAACTCAAATTTGTAACTTTTCCATACTTTTTATGCCATTTTTGATAAAGTGACATTTCATGTACCGTGTTTCCCCGATAATATGACCTATTCCGAAAAGAAGCCCTCCCCTTACTGTGTAAGATTCCTTGAAAATAAGCCCTCCCCCGAAAATAAGCCCTATTGAGATTGCTACTGTAGCGAAGGTGATCCCCTGCGCTACACGCTACATTACGGTACCCTCTGTATGCACCCTTCCCCCCCCCCCCCGCCCATGAAATGCACGCCGAGCTCCGAGCTGCATCCAATCAGAGCTGCAGCAGTGAGCGCGTCATCCTGTTCTTCCCCAGTGATTTGCTTGCTGGTGCCATTGAGAGCAGTGCCGCAGAGGAGAGCTGAGGCAGGACAACATAAGCCCTCCCCCTGAAAATAAGCCCTCTGGTGTTTTTCTTTCCAAAAAATTTAATAAGACAGTGTCTTATTATCGGGGAAGCACGGTACCTGGTAAAATTTAAAGCAATTTAATTTTTTAATTTTTAATTTTCATTCCTTTTATAGGTGAGCTTAATAAGCTTTATAAGAACCTTATTTATTTTTGCCTTCTAATAGAGCTCTGAGATATGTGTAGTTTGAAAAGTTTTGTTACAATGAAAAATGTAGAAATGTAGTTGTGTTTAGCTCATGCTTTGGACAGTTATTCCTTCAGCAAATGCTTTTGAAGCCCTTCTGTTTAATTCCATCCTCAGCAGTCATCATATTCTACCTCCTGTTTTAGTGGTAATGAGTAGAGGTTGTCCTTCTTATATCCACCAGGCCTAAGAGGACCTTAGTTGTAGCCTTTTGAGACTGGAAACTGCCATCTTTATTTGGTCTGTGTGGTTCCTTAGAAGGACTAGATCCTTAATATTTGTTGAATTGGAATTTTGATAACCATGAGCATTGGACTTTACTACCAAATTATAGTTTGTTTTTCATTAATATATTAAACCAGACAAATTAATTTTATCTACTACATACACAAGTGAATAATACGGTTTACTACTTCAGAAATGGCATTGCTTGATCATTGATAGGAATTTTGTTTAATAGTATAGGAACCTAGTTTGATAGGTTCCACAAAAGCCATGATATTTTGCAGCCCTTAAAAATCTCAGGAACCTAGAGCCAGTGTCATTTCATTAAGCTGGATGTTCTTCAGTATGAAGGAATTTCTGTGAGTTACAGGAGTAACTCTCAGATCTATTATCTCATGTTAGATTTACCAGAGCGGTCTCCACTGCACTAGGATAGAGACCCCTTAATTTATGAAAATGGAGAGGACTGAAATGTGAATAGCAGGTAGCTTTTAGGGATAAAGGGCCTTCTTCTAGAGGGGATACAGTGTATTTCAGATTGTAACAGTGTTATAATGAAAAATTCTGATGCCTATGACATTCATCTGGTGTCACAGGAAAAGTGATCATATTGTGGTCTAGCTGCACAATTTCTTTCCCTTGTTTGAAAGTGGTACATACCCCTACCCTTAAGCAGCCTGGCCAAAGACATTCAGGAGACTGTGTGCCAATTTGCCACTCTCCTCCAGGCTGCTCAGTAGCTGTACTTGCCCTCTCTGTTTAGGCAGAAAGTGCTAAGAATCCCCTGAAGTTACTTTTCTTCCTGGATAAGAATAAAGTCCAGAAAAGTATACTCCCTCCTTAGAAAAATAAAGACCCTTAATGATCTCCTCTCTGAGGATGGAAAAATAGTATGGAGGACTAATTAATGCTTTTCCTTAGCCTTTCCGATAGCTCTGGTTTCCTTTGTCCAAACCTACACTTAGTCTTTATTGCTATCTATTGCAGGTCTGCATACTACACCTCCTCCTTCTCTTTCCTATACTCACCCATACCCCAATACGTGCTCACACTGTTTGCTCCTCCCTAGGTATATCTCTAGATCGTAGTCTTACTCAATGGCTGCTTCTAGTTTAAACTTATATAAAGGTATTTAGAGAGTTGTAAATATCAGTAATCAATTTTAGTTCCCTCTTGCTTTTCCCTGTTTTTTTTTTTTTTTGGTTGGTGAAATAGATTGCCTGGGCCTTAAATAAAGGAATAAAAGCAGATTATAAACAATATTGGGATGTGGAACTAGGTGTTACTTATATACCATGGGACAAAGTCAAACCTGAAGACCTCGAAAGTTTTTGTGAAGGAGGAATGCTGGATAATGAAACACTTAATCCTGGTAAGACAAAATATAATGTAACTTTGAATTATTCTTTTAGCTAATTAATATGTATGCCAGTTAAAATGTACCATCCTTTGTCTGCCTAAGTAGGAAATAAACTTTGAGTTGTTATTCTGTAAGTAGAAATGGAAATAGTCACATTATTTCTTAGTATCCTTCTTAAATCTTTTGGCTTCAGCCTCATTTGTATTATGTTTTAGCACACTCCTTCCTAAGTCTTTTCGTTGCACCAGCAGTTGTAGACTAGTAAATGTTAACATAGAGCAGGGATTGGCAAACTACTGCTGTCCTTCAGCCCTCTGTTTTTATTTGGTCCAAGAGCTAAAATTGGTTTTTACATTTTAAAATACAATAAAAGTTTATTTTAAAATGCAAAAGCTATTCTTAGCTAATGGATGGGGCAGCTAAGTGGGCACAGTGGATAGAGTGCTGGACCTGAAGTCATGATCTGAGTTCAAGAAATATGGCTACAGACACTTAACTGTGTGACCCTGAACAAGTCCTCTAACCCTGTTTGCCTCAGTTTCCTCATCTGTAAAAGGAACTGGAAAAAGAAATGGCAAACTATTCCCATATCTTTGCCAAGAAAAACTCAAATCGGGTGAGGAAGAGTCAGACACACTGAAGAGCGACAAAAGCTAACAAGAAGTAAAACAAAACAAAACCAGACTGGTCAACCCTTGGCATAGAGTGTAAGGAATTTTAATTGATTAACAAGTATTTAAATGCCTACTACTGCCCGGCACTGTGCAAAGGCTGGGGCTATAAGTAACAATAAATAAAGTAAATTCTACTGGCAAGAATCTTGTGTTCAGTGTATATCCACTGATAAATAAAAAGCAGATGAAAAGATGGAATTTAATTATATCAGTAAAGTCTTTTTTTTTTTTTTAAGGTAAAGAAATCCACTTAGAGAGCTATAACAGGTGTGGGAAACTTGAGGCCGTATGTGACCTTCTAGGTCCTTGGGTGTCATTTTTTGACTGAGTCCAGGTTTTATTCTGTGAAGTTTGGATTCAGTCAAAGGGCCACACTTGAGGACCTAGAGGCCACAGGTTCCCCAATCCTGAACTTTAAATCTTTTTCGTTGAAAATGTCTGTTGAAAATAGTCTTGTTTATCTGCATACACTAAATTATGAGGTAATTAATGTCCTTTAAATCCATTAACATTTACAACTGTATACATGGTATAAGTTAGTACCTATTTATTCTGAATCTTACCCCAGTGAAATGAAGTTTGTATTTCCTCATCTATTTACCCTGGTACTTGGTATGTCCTAAAAGCATGAAGTGCTGAGGGAACATTTTTTTTTATCAGTTTTTAGATACTTAAAATTAGAGCTATTATATTGTTTAAGGTGGTAGGTAGGTTATGCTCAAAATATCACAATGGTTACTGACAATACTTTTTCAGTTGACTTTGACAAAATAATGAGTTTTCACAATTGAGCTTTTACTAGTGACTGTGATTCATAGATTAAAAGTTTTTACTTTAAAGCTTTACCTTTGTCCCTGTTTTTAAAACCTTGTCTGTTTACCTTTTCTGAAATGTCGGTGGTATTGGGGGGGAATATATATTTGATTTCATTACAACTTTCAGTTGTATGTCATACTTAGTAAACATTTGTTAAATACAAATTACAAAGTGGCCCAAAGTACTCTATGAGGGGACTATGTGGAGGGGCTACAAAGGTATAAAATACATTCTCTCAATTCATTAAGATTACAGTGCTGGGGGCGGCTAGGTGGTGCAGTGAACAGAGTACTGGCCCTGGAGTCAGGAGGACCTGAGTTCAAATTTGGCCTCAGACACTTAACACTTACTAGCCATGTGACCTTGGGCAAAAATCACTTAACCCCAATTACCCTCCCCTCCAAAAAGCAACAAAAAAAAAGATTACAATGCTCAAATTAGGTAGGAAAATGTCACTAAAAAAGCTCTATTACTGTTTTTGCTTGTTTCTAATATGTTTTTTTCTTGGTAACTAGTATGGTGCAAAATGCCATGTTTGTCATAGATCATGATAGATTTAGACTCTGAGTATTAAATAGAGTTAAAACTAGAATATATGACAAGTTAGAGAAGTAATACATCAGTGAAAGTGTTTTAAGGAATTTAGCATCTTGTAATAGACTTTAGCAAAAATTAGAATATAAGGAAAATCTTCAGAATCTTTAAATAATGCAGTATATTAATTACTTAAGCACAACAATATAAATCAGGTAAAAGTCAAGATCTTAAGTAAAGTGATCCTCGAAAATATAATAGTCATTCACTTCAAATAAACAGTGGAAAAACCTTGACAGTAGAATATTTTAGACTCTATTGAATAGTCTATTCTTTACCAGTTTAATTACCTAGAATTCTAGTAAATGAGATGTAAAGGCTTTAAGATGCTTTTAAACAAAATAATGATTTCATAAGATGTATTTGATTACTTAACTACACTTGATCATCTCCTCTTATGTTCTATAATCACTTGCTTCATAATCTTTTCATTCTACAAACTTTTTAAATGCTATGCTAGTAAATTTTGATATTAACAATTTTGTGATTTGTCATTGTAAATAATTGTGTATAGCTTTAAGAATTGATAAGGAAAATTTCATTGTTGACTTGAATGTAATTGGATTTCTGCTTTCCCTCTTAAAGACTGGAAAGGAATTCCTAAGAAATCTGACAATGAAGTTGCTCAAAATGGAGGTGCAGAAACTACACATGCTGAACCAGTATCCCCAATACCTAAGGCTTTACCTGTTCCTGTTCCTCCAATTCCTGTTCCAGCACCAATAACAGTACCTCCTCCACAGGTGAGACAGTATTTTCTTTGATCACGTTTAAAAGCATAATGAAATATTGAGTAAGCAGATTTCTTTGGTTTCTTTTAAAACTTTTTTCTAAATTATAATTCATAAGTATGCTCTAATTTATAGATTGGTGAAAAGGAAAAATATAGAAATATGATTTTTTGAAATATTGGACTGGAATCAGGAAGAAGAGAATTCAAAATCCTGCCTCAAACCCCTACTAGCTACAACCTGGGCTAATACTTCGGCTTCTTTTTGCCTCCATTTTCTCTATAAAATATTTCTATATATATATAAATATATATATATATATTTCT
Source organism: Petaurus breviceps papuanus (assembly GCF_028583685.1). NCBI lineage: Eukaryota > Metazoa > Chordata > Mammalia > Diprotodontia > Petauridae > Petaurus > Petaurus breviceps. Next base: position 11,666,566 of record NW_027187374.1, on the reverse strand, counting down.
ATAAAATGTGGATAATAAGAGCACCTACCCTTCAGGGTTTTATGAGAATCAAATTCTGAAACACTAAAGGTCTGCATAAATATTAGTTATTGTTATTTAGAACATTTACAGAATCTTAGTATTGGAAAGGACCTCAGGTCTTTTAGTTTAACACATATCTGACAAAAATCCCTTCTACAGTACCTCTGACAACCTTTCTTTGAAGAACACCATGGTTGGGGAATTCACTACATCCTGAAGCAACCTATTGTTAGAAAAAATTCCCTTGTATCAGATTCAGTCTGCCTCTATATAACTTCTAATCATTGCTCCTATTTCTGTCCTAAGGGACTAAGCAGCAGATACAATTCCTCTTTCACATTCTGGCTCTTAAATAATTAAAGATTTTTTATAACGTGGTAATCTCTTCTCCATTCTAAAGTTGCTCATTTCCACCAGCTGATTCTCATATACTGTGGTCTTCAATCCTCACATCTTTAATGTTTTCTTGAGTATTTATTGCCAATTTCAGCCCATACTTGACTTTTTAGTGTTCCTGGTATTATCCCTACAGAGGCATGCTACTCTTTGTCTCATCAGAATTTCATTCTTGAGAGGTGCCCATCCCACGTGGATTGACATCCTTTGTAGAATAGTAAGTCACAAATCCTAGCCAACTTTGTACTCAGCTGTTTTAAATTCATGCTTCCCAAAATCTGGGTTGCATGTGAAGACTTCTGCTTGAGTTTCTGGTCCTTTACCATCACAAACTCTGATATAGTGGTCCCTTGGCTTTGATTTCTACTTTAGTAGGTAGTTGTTCCTTGTTGGTCAAGATTTAGGTCCAGAATAACAGTTTTCAGTTCACTTTGTTGTTTCCTTGACCTTTTCAAACTAGAATTTTTAACCATTTTTGGGGGGCTGGGTGGGGGTTTATCATCAATCCCTTTAGCAGTCTGGTGTCACTCATTGCCATTCTCTCAATGTTTTCTTGTTTGGTTGGGTTTGGTTTTGGGTTTTTTTTGGTAATTTTTTTTTTATTTTAAACTTAAATACAAAATGAGATAAGAAAAAAAAAAACATTGCCATGTCCACAGTAAACCATAAGAGGGGATTCAATTTGATAAAACAATAAATTTCCATTTCAAGAAAATCTATATAATAAATACACTTTTTTTTTTCAAAACTGACCAGCTTTTTTTCTTTACTTCCTTGTTGGTTTTCTTTTGTTCTCTGCTGTGCACTTTTAACTTTATCCCTGCCCCCATACTACAATTAAATGTGGATAGATAGATAGATAGATAGATATAAACTTACATACTATGCTTATTTCCACCTGTCATCTGTCTTTTCTGAAAGTGGATAGCATTTTCTTTCATAGGTTCAAGTCTTTCCATGTTTTTCTAAAATTTCTAAATCGACCAGCTCATCATTTCCTTCAGTACAGCATTATTCCAGCTCAGTCACATCCTATCTGAGAGATTATTTTTTGAAAGCTTTTTTCCTCAGTTTTCAGTATTCCTTCTTATTCTTGGCCAAATAGGTTTTATTTATGCAAGAACATTTTAATTTAAAGTAACTACAATTATACTTTTTACACTTTAACAATGCTCTCCCTTATAATAGAGTTCAAGGTCTTGATACTGCTGAGTCTCCTTTTCATCTTTTTTCCTTATTCCTTTGACGTTCCTCTTCCAACTGAACTTTATTATTTTTTCTAACTCAGTAAAAAAAAATTTTTTTAGTAATTTAATTAGGATGACATTGAATAGGTTAGGTAAAATTGTTTAAAAAATTATATTGACTTTACCTACCCATGAATAATAAATATTACTTTAGTTATTTAGATCTGAGTTTATTTTTATAAGAAGTGTTTTGTGTTTATGTTCATATAGTTTCTGTGTATGTTTTTGTATGTATGTATACACTTAGGTATTTTATACTGCCTAGGTTATTTTAAATGGTCTAAAACTATTGAATAATATTGTTGACAGTGTAGTTTCTCTTTTTCATTTTGATTAAATCTATTTTAACTTTAACTTTGTTTCAGATTATGGCTATTATCCCTGCTTTTTTTACATAATAAATTCAAATCCTGCCCTTTATTTTTTCTTTGTGTGTATTTCTCATTTTTATGTTTCCTAAAAGCAACATATTGTTGAATTCAGATTTTTAATCTGCTGGCCATTTCATTTTATGGGTAAATTCGTCCCATTCACATTCTAAACTACAATTATTTGTGTGTTTTCCTCCTTCCTCTTTTTCCTCACTATCCTTCTCACCCTGTTTACCCTATCCCTCTTCACTCCTCTGCTTTACTTCTACCCACTACCTTGTCCTCCTATTCCTTAACCTACCCACTGCTCTAAAAGTTCCTCTCTTATCCACTGTCCACACCACCCTTGCCCTCTTATTTCTTTCTGAATTTAGAAGGCTTTTATACCCTTCTAGATTTATATACATACATATATATGTATATAAATTCCCTCTTTAGCCTATTCCCAATGTGAGTAAGGTTTCACTACTACTCTCCCTCCCCCTTCTAGCTTCTTTTGTATCAATTTTTCCTTTTATGCCTCATTTGCATGAGTTAATTACCCCTTTTTATCTCCTGCAGTTTTATTTTTTTAAGAATCACCCCATCATGATCAGCTCAGCCCATGCCTTTTTTTCTCAAACTATCCAAATCATAAAAGACAGTTTTAAAGAGTACCACTGATATTTTCACATGTAAGAAGTAAGCAATTTGAACATATTGAATACCTTATGATTGATCTTTAGTGTTTACCTTGTATTTCTCTTGGACATTATATGTCGAATTTTCCCCTAAGAACTAGGATTTTTTGTCACAAAAGCTTTAAAGTCTTTGAGTTCATTAAATGTCCATTTTTTTTCATTCAGGATTATACTTAACTTTGCTGGGTAAGTTACCCTTGTAACCCCAGCTCTTTTGTTCTGCAGAATACCGTATTTTAAGACTTACAGATCTTCAGTGAAGTAGCTGCTAAGTCTTGTGTAATCCTTATTGTAGCTCTGTGATATTTAAATTATTTTTTTCTTGTTGCTTCCACTATTTTTTCCTTAACTTGGCAACTTTAAAACTTGACTATGATGTTCCTATAAGTTTTCCTCCTGGCACTTCTTTCAGGTAATCATGGTGGAATTTTTCTATTTGTGTTTTGTCTTCTTCTAGAACTTCAGGGCAATTTTCTTTGATAATTTCATGTAATATTGTATCAGGATTCTTTTTTTATTATAATTTTCAGGTGGTCCAACGATTCTTATATTGTTTCTCCCCAGTCTGTTCTCCAAATCAGCTGTTTTTCTGATGAGATGTTTCACTTTCTCTTCATTTTTTCATTCTTTTGATTTCTTGATGTCTTAGAACATCATTAGATTCCTCTTGCCCAGTTCTAGTTTTCAAGGAATTATTTTCTTACTTAAACTTTTGATTCTCTATTTCAAGTTGGTTGACTTTCTTTTCATAATTTTCTTGAGTTTTTTTGTATTCTTTTTTTCCTAATTTTTTCTCAATGTCTCTTACTTGATTTTTTTTTTTTAATTAAAAAAAAATTTTTTTTTGGAGGGGGGAAGACAAGGCAATTAGGGTTATTCCAAGAAGTCTTTTTGTGCTTGGGACTATTTGATGTTTCTCATTGAAAAAGTAGTGGCGTGGCTTTTTTAGCTCCGTTATCTTCTTCTGAATATGAGCCCAGATTTTCTCCATCCCCATAGTAACTATCTGTGGTTGGGTTCTTTCTCCTTTTGCTTACTCATTTTTATTTATTTTTTGTTTTATTTTGTTTTTAGCAACTATTAGTGTAATCAAGTTGTTGTCCTGAGGTATGGGGAATGATGTCTCAGGTCCTTCTTCTTCTTCTTTTTTTTTGTTTTTAAGCAATCAGGGTTAAGTAACTTGCTCAAGGTTACATGGCCAGTTATTTCTGGGTGTGGTTCTAAGTATCTGAGCCCGGATTTGATCCCCAGGTCATCCCAACACTGGAGCCAGTACTCTTACTCGCTGAGCCACCTGGCCACCCCTAAGCAATTGGGGTTAAGTAACTTGCGCAAGGTTACATGGCCAGGTGTTTCTGGGTGGTTAATAAGTGTCTAACCCAGATTCAATCCACATGTCATCCCGACACTGGAGCTGGTGCTCTTACTCGCTGTGCTATCTGGCTGCCCCTCAGGTCCTTCTTACTGTTATTTTCTGGTCTATCTCAGGGCCTAACCTTGGACTGTCTTCTCTACTCCTAACCTATGGCTAGGCACCCCCAGCCACACTCAGCTGAAGATGAACCAACCTCTGGTGGCTGCAAACTGTAGCTGTCCTGACTCTGCTCTCCTGCAAGTGCCCACAGCCCACCTGCACTCACCAGGTGTGTGCTAACTCCTCCCCTTAGCTGCAGCTTGGGATGTGTCTGTTCAGCATAGCTGTGCTTGGCATCCCTCCACAGTGGAAGGTCCTTCAGTCTTCTCATATTCAACTGGAAGATACCCACACTGTCTGCAAAATGAAAGTTTCTGAGGCTGAGGCTGCCTCTTAACTCAGCTGCCCCCATGGCCTGTTGTTTGTTGATTCTGCAGAGTAGGCCTGGAGATGTTTGCATTTCACTCAGGCCAAACCTCAGTCCAGTCTTTCCTGGGATCTTCTCAGATTGTCCTAGAAGGACAGCTACTTCACCCTGTGTTTATTTCTGCTGCTCTGAGGCAATGTTCTGTCTTTTTTTGTGGAGGAAATTTGGAGAGCTTAAAGATTTCTGACCTACTCCACTATCTTCTCAGAATTGCCTATCTCACAATAATGGTTTTAAATGGGTAAGATAGCATAGAATTAGAAAGGAGGTCTACTGAAGTAGTTATCAAAATATTAAAATAAAATGTGTTCATAGACCCCTGTTTAAAAATGATGAATTTATGATTAAATCAAGTCAAGAAATGAGTAGGTTGATCCATTTTAAGTCAGAAGAGAATATCTAAAGAAAACCAGATTAGTAGGTTTGGTTGGGGGAAGAGTGGAAGGGTACCTACTATCTATAGTATATTTTGACATTGCTTCTATTTCTGTTTGTTGATTATTACCACAATTTTGTCCACCAAGTTTCCCTTTCTTCAGTTCTTCATTTTCTTCACAAGTATCTTCTCTATTTCTTTTTAACAAAGTATATCATTTCACAGCCAAACTCCCATCATGAGTACCATTCCTTTGAGTAACAGAGAAATCTTTGTGACCGAATTCTCTTCCACATGTGAAGATCTTGTTTTCCATCCATTATTTTGAACATTTGTATATAGATGTATGAGAATAAGAGTTTTATTTTTGCCTACCTCTTGGATATTGTCTATAAGTGGTGGTTGTAAGTTGCATCAGGAGGTCTGATGATTTCTTTGTTTTTCCTAAAATATAAAATGACCTAGAGGACCAAGAAAGTTGAATAGTTATGATTTCTTTTTAAAGATATTCTTGTTATATATGCTCCTGGAATATAACAGGCTTCTCTGTTATGTTAGGTTGACAAGTTGACCAAATCAGCATACCGTAAATATGGTTGTCAGGAGTGGGTGAGATGTTCACCAACTGTATCTCCTTATTTTTTGTCCTTTACTGACTGTACTCTTGGTTGATAAAGCACTTGTATTTATTTCTTGGTGTTTAAGGGGCTATTTATTTTCACATAATCTATCTCTTTCCTCTTTAGGAAGAATCTTATGCCTGTTATATCACTTCAAATGTTTGAGTGTTCCTTTTTTCTGTCACATTCTTCTTTCCTCCAGTCTCCTGAGAAAATTCCTCTTTGCCGTTCAAAAAAAATGCTTTTTTGCATTTTTTTTGAAGTATTAACATTCTTTCAGGAAGTAGTTGATTATCTGGATGCTATAGGTGCATTCTGCTACTACTTTTTGGCTCCTTTTTGAGAAACTAGTCTCTTAGAGATGGAGATGAACTGTATTCTGTGCATATGTGAGTCCAGCCTGTCGCCAGCAAAAGAGAAGATACTAAATTTATTATGCAGGCCATTGCATAATCTTCCTGCCCTCTGCAGTGGTTTGATGCCAGATTATGTATCTTTTTATTTGTTTGGTGTCTTTCAGCTCAGGAAAACTGCTTGTATGCTGATCTTTGAGGACATGTTTGTGGGGTCAATTGCTGGTGGCATTTTAATTTTTTTTCTAGTTGGAGCTGAGTTAATTCAATTTGTTAAATTTGAAGTTAACACTTTCCTGCCACATCCCTAACATTGTGAGAGTTTGGGCCAAAAGCAAAATAATAATGACGTAATTAAATCTACAGTCCTTTGTTTCACCATGTCAGATATATTTCTCTGACCACTTGACTCTCCAAATTCTAACATATCAGATTTACTAGACTGGCAGATCCATTAACAGCACAAATACTCCTTTCAATAAGAAGTTAGAGAAATAAATTGTGCTTTTTTTCTGGTACCCATTTTCTGCTTTAACCTTTATAAGATATATTATAACATCCTTGTTTCTTAGACCTTAGCCTAAAATAAACTGTGTTTGACCTGGTTTTACTTACTTGGTCAAGGAATTTTTTCCCCTCTATTCTTTTCATGTGGAATGGTATCAATATTGGTGACAAACAAGTATCATATATTTATTAGCACACTAGCAAGTTGGCCATGGCAACCCATGAAATGAATATCAAATTGATCTTCTATATCAAGATACAGAACAAGACAAGGTTTTTGGACATTTATCTTTTCTTTTTTTTTTTTGCTTGAATATGTATATTTGTTACAAAAAATTCTCTCCCTGCCCCCTTGATGAAAGAATTTGGGAGGGAAAGAAAATTCAACAGTTTTTGAATATTTTTAAAAAAGAAAATCTTGAGGGATTGATTTTTTTGTTTCCAAAGAATTTTTAAAAATAAAATGTAGCAACAGATCAGAAAAAAAAATCATGGACTAGCTGAAAGAATTTTGATATCTTTAATTTTTTTTTTGGCCATGTCATCTCTCTCTTTTTTTTTTTCAATTAATTTATTTGTTTTTAGCTTTCAACATTCATTTCCACAAGATTTTGAGTTACAAATTTTTCTCCGTGTCTTTCCCCTACCCCCCACCAAAATAGCTAGCCTACTGAATACCTGTTTCCCCAATCTGTTCTCTCTTATATCTTCTCCCATCATGCCCCTAACTTTCAAGTAAGGCAAGATGAATTTCTATAACCCAGTGCTGATATATCTTATTTCCCAGTTGTATATAAGAAAAAAAACCAAAACAAACAATTTTTTAATATACATTTATTTTTAAAACTTTGAGTTCCAGATTTTTTCCATTCTTCCCTCCTCATCCATCACCACTGGGAAGATAAGCAATTCAATATAGGTTGTACATGTGTAGTTACACAGAACATTTCCATAGTAGGTATATTGTGTAAGACTAACTTTATTTCCCTCCATCCTATCCTGCCCCATCACTTATTTTATTTTCTACTTTGACCCTGTCCCTTTTCAAAAGTGTTTGCTTCTAACTACCCTCCCTTCTATCATCCCCCCTCTTAACCCCTCCCCCCCATTTTCCTGTAGGGTAAGACACCCAATTGAGTGTGTATATTATGCCCTCCTTAAGCCAAATTTAATGAGAATCAGGTTGTTCCATTCCCTTTCACCTTCCTGCTCTTCCCCTCCATTGTAACAGTGTTCTCTTGCTTCTTTTATATGAGATAATTTACCCTAATCTATCTCTCCCTTTCTCCTTCTCCTAATATATTCCTCTCTCACCTCCTAATTTTATTTTTTAGATATCATCCCTTCATATTCAACTTGTCCTGTACCCTCTGTCTATATATACATACATATGCACACCCTGACATATATATTCATACACACCTACACCCTCCCATATGTATACATGTACGTATACATGTATACATACACACATATATTCCCTTCAACTGCCCTCATACTGAGAAAAGTCTTATGAGTTTCAATTATTGTTTTTCCATGTAGGAATATAAATAGTTCAACTTTTATTAAAGTTCCTTATGATTTCTTTTCCCTGCTTACCTTGCTTCTTGTATTTGAAAGTCAGATTTTCTGTTCAGCTCTGGTTTTTTCATCAAGAATGCTTGAAAATCCTCTATTTCATTGAATGACTGTATTTTTCCCTGAAGCATTATACTCAGTTTTTCTGGGTAAGTGATTCTTGGTTTTAATCCTAGCTTCTTTGACCTCTGGAATATCATTCCAAGCCCTTCGATCCCTTAGTGTAGAAGCTGCTAGGTCTTAAGTTATCCTGATTGTGTTTCCATAATACTCAAATTGTTTCTTTCTGACTGCTTGCAGTATTTTCTCCTTGACCTCTGAATGGTTGCTTGGTCCCCCTACAATCTGCAGACCAGGAGCTCCTGAGGCAGCCACCTGTACTGCCACACCTCCACTTCTTCTAGCCCCAGGGGCAGGGGCAGGGGCTGGACCAGGCGCTTCTGTCCACCCTTGCCCCAACAGAATTCTACACTGATCTTTTACTTTATCTTTAGTGCTTTTGGGTTGAGAAGTCTAGAAACCACCACAGCTGCTGGTGCTTCACTCTACTGAAGTCTGCCCTGGCCACTGCTGGTGGGGGCTACCCTGGGGCCAAAATCTCATGGCTCACACTGGCTGGGCTGGGCTCCGCTCCCAGTGTGGTGTGATAGCCCCTGCCTACCAACCTGCCTTCAGCGGGAGATTTGTTTCTCTCTGTCACTTTGTGTGTTCTATAGCTCTAAAATTTGTTTAGAGTCATTTTTTACATGTATTGGAGGAGATGGAAGCTGGACCCTGAGGGAAGTCCTGTTTCTACTCTGCTATCTTGGCTCTGTCCCCAGGTTTCCAAGAATTTTCATATCTATTAACCCGTATTTTTTTATTTTATTTTTATAATGTCTTCATGAAAGTGATTTAATATGGAAAAAAAGAGAACAGAGCAGGCAGACTATAGTATCATAAATTTTACAGCTAGAAAGAACCTTAGCTATCACTTAGTACAATCCCTTTATTTTACAAATGAGGAGAAAATGGAGGCCCAGAGAAGTTAAGTGACTTGTCCAAGGTCACAGAGTAAGGGGAAGAGCTAGGATTTGAACATGGGTCTTTCTTTTCCTAACTCAATAGCATCCTTTATGAACTAGTTCCTCTGGTAGACCATGTCTTTACAGTAACACAATTAAGTGAAAAATATTCAGAACGTGTTTGATTATAAAATTTTCCCAAAGAGTCAAATGCTGAATGCAGATTTAAAGGTTGTTCTCCAGCTAGGGATCTGCCACACTTCTTTAAATCATACAAAATTTGTCGTGAATTGCAGCACCAAGAAAATTTGTTTTCTGAAGAATAACAAGCAAGATATAAAACCGTATGCTTGCCAAAGAGTGTTTGCTATTATGGAAAATGTCCTACTAAAAATTCAAAATTTTTTTTTTGGAGGGCAGTTGGGGTTAAGCTACTTGCCCAAAGTCACATGGCTAGTAAGTGTGTCACATGTCTGAGGCCAGATTTGAACTCAGGTTCTTCCTGACTCCAGGGCCGGTGCTCTATTCACTATGCCACCTAGCCACCCCTAAAAGTTCAAATTTTAATGAGAGGTTCTCAGTGGGTGGTAAGTTTCTTCACAAGCTGCTGAAAGCTCAGTGCTATATACTTTGTACCATAATTGCAAAATAAAATTGACTTCAAAATGAGAAAGAGATAAATGGTCTGCTTGTATTTAGTAATTACAAGTAAAAGATGATGCACAAAAATAGCATCCAGAAAATGTAGGATTAGAAAAGAAGGAAGGTTACCACAAATTTCTTCTTTGTTCTTTGATAATAATATGGTCTCACCAAACTAGGGAGATACCATGCATAGGAAGGCAACTAAAGACCAATATTCCTATTGAATATCAACTCAAAAATATATAATGAAATAGTAATGAAAATATTGACAATTAAAAAGATCACACATACTAAGTTGGAATTATGTAATGCAAGTTTGTTTCTATATTAGGAAAATTGTAAGTAACCATAGTAGACCTTATTAATAACATCAACCCCTCCGCCCCAAAATTAAAAAGTCAGATGATTAGATTAATATGTATGAAAGATGTTTTTGTTTTTAAAAAAAATATGACACCCATTCATTTCTGTTCAAAACATATATAAAAATAAAAGTAATGGAGCTTTCTTAAGGTAAATATCTAACACTAAGAATCAGCATTTATGTAATGGAGAACCAGTAGAGTCCCTTTCCAGTAAAATCAGAGAAAATTAGTTCATTGTCACCAATATTATTTGGTATAGTTTAAGAAAAGCTAGTTATAGCAGTAAGAAAAGGAATTGAAAATAGTAGATTAAGAGAAAAAACTCACTTTTGTAGACATGATTTTGTTACATGTAGAACCTCATGTCAATGAAACATTAATTGAAACGATAACTTAAAGTAGAACTATATAAAATGAACACAAAAATTATCATCCTTTCTGTAATATTATCAACAAAATCTAGCAGTCAAAAGATAGAAAGAGAAATTCCATTCAAAATAACTAGAAAATGTATTAAATATTTGGGAACCCATCTATAAAGATAGAACACAACTGAAAAACATTCTTACCTAAATTATGGGCGAAATATTAATTCCTTGTGAAGGAAGACTGCTATATCATAGATAAAAATGGCAATGTAGCTGAACTTAACTCTCAAAAGAATAATTTACAGAGCTATGAAAAAGTGATAGAATAAGAATACATTTATAGGAACAAAAGATCAGAAGTTCTCAAGGAAATAATGAAAAAAAGTGGGAAGGAATCTGACAGTACCAGATCTCAAACTATACTACAAAGCAATAATCATTAAAACAGGGTGGGGTAGGTATTAGCATTACAGGTTAGGCATAGAATTTGTAGTAGCAAAGAAACATAGTAGCATAGTATTTGTTGCACTTAGGGCCCCCAAATATTCCCCCTCAGATTCCCATTTTTTTTTTGCTATTTGGAGGGCAATCGGGGTTAAGTGACTTGCCTAAGGTCACACAGCTAATTACCTGTCTGAGGCCACATTTGAACTTAGGTCCTCCTGACTCCAGGGCTGGTACTCTATTCACTGCGCCACCTAGCTGCCCCTAGATTCCCATTGTTAATGATAAAACATGCTACCCACCTCTTGATAGAGATGTAAGGGACTCAAAATGCAAAAAGGGGCAGCTAGGTGGCGCAATGAATAGAGTACTGGCCCTGGAGTCAGGAGGACCCGAGTTCAAATCTGGCCTCAGACACTTAACACAAAAACTTGCCGTGTGACCTTGGGCAAGTCACGTAACCCCAAATTGCCCTCCCCCCCCAAAAAAAGCTAAAAAAGAAATGCAAAATGAGACAAATGCTTTTTAAGACAAGCCCCCCAAGTGTGGAAGTTTGATTGACTATGTTAATGTGTTTTGTTTTTTGTGTTCTCAGTTGGAGAAGGGTGGTTGGGGTATAAAGTTGAGAAAGCATATCCTTATTCAAAACAAATAAAATGATAAATGAATAGGTTTGTTATTTCATTCTATTATACAGAGCCTTCTGATATATTTAAATATGTACACTATTTTAAAAATTAAGATGCAGTAACTTCACCCAGGACCTATATGACCACAACTACAAAACACTTTTCACCCAAATAAAGTCAAATCTAACTAATTGGAAAAATATCAATTACTCATGTCTGGGTTGAGCTAATATAATAAAAATGACAATTTAACCCAAATTAAATTATATATTTAGTGCCATACCAATTAATTTACCAAAAAACTACTTTATAGAGCCAGAAAAAATAGTAACAAAATTCATTTGGAAGAATAAATGGTCCAGAATATCAAGGGAACTAATGAAAAGAAATGCTAGGGAAGGTGGACTAGCTATACCAGATTTCAGTCTGTATTATAAAGCAGCAGTCATCAAAACTACTTGGTACTGGCTGAGGAATAGAGGAGTGGATCAATGGAATAGATTAGGCACACGAGATTCAGAAGTCAATGACTATAGTAATCTATTGTTTGATAAACCCCCAGACCCTGGTTTTTGGGATAAGAACTCACTATTTGACAAAAACTGCTGGGAAAATTGGAATATAGTATGACAGAAACTGGGCATAGACCATTATCTAACACCATATACCAAAATCAAGTCTAAATGGGTGCATGATCTAGGTATAAAAGTTGATACTGTTAGCAGTCTTGGAAAACAAGGAATAGTTTACCTGTCAGACTTGTGGAGAGGGAAAGACTTTATGACTAAACAAGAATTAGAGAATATTATAAAATGTAAAATGGATAATTTTGGCTACATGAAATTGAAAAGCTTCTATACAAACAAAGCCAATGTAACCAAGATTAAGAGGGAGGTGGGAAATTGGGAAAGAATCTTTACAACCTATGTCTCTGACAAAGGACTCATTTCTAAAATATATAGAGAATTGAGTCAAATTTATAAGAATACAAGTCATTCCCCAATTGATAAATGGTCAAAGGATATGAACAGGCAGTTTTCAGAGAAAGAAATTAAAGATATCTATAAGCGCATGAAGAAATGCTCTAGGTCACTATTGATTAGAGAAATACAAATTAAAACAACCCTGAGGTACCACATCTCACCAGTCAGATTGCTAAGATGACAAAACAGGAGAATGACAAATGCTGGAGAGGATGTGGGCAAATTGGAACACTAATGCATTGCTGGTGGAGTTGTGAACTGATCCAACCTTTCTGGAGAGCAATCTGGAATTATGCCCAAAGGGCTATAAATACTTTCATATCCTTTGACCCAGCAATACCACTTCTAGGGTTATATCCCAAAGAGATCATAGAAATGGGAGAAAGACCCATATGTACAAAAAATGTTTATAGCAGCTCTTTTTGTGGCAGCAAAGAATTGGAAATTAAGGGGGTGCCCATCAATTGGGGAATGGCTGAACAAGTTATGGTATATGCATGTTGTGGAATACTATTGTGCTATAAGAAACGAGGAGCAGACAGTCTTCATATTTACCTGGAGAGGCATATACAAACTGATGCTGAGTGAGAAGAGTAGAATCAGGAGAAATTTGTACACAATTACAGCCACAACGTATGTGTGATGACCAGCTTTGATAGACTGGACTCCTCTCAGCAATGCAGTGATATAAGTCACCAAAAGACTCATGATGGAGAGAAATATGTGCATCCAGAGAAAGAACTGGAAAGAACTGAGTTTATATCCAGGTGGAAGTAAAATACCTGATCTTTTTCCATCTCTTATTTGATTTTATGTCCTCTTTACCATTTTTCAGTCCAGCTAATACAATCTGTCTTTATAACCTGGAAAAAAAAAAAAGATACAATAACTTCTAGGCTTCTGTTTACTGTTGTACTTAAATATTTTTTAATTGACCTTGGAATATTTGTTTTGAAAAATCAGCACTACCATTTTGTGGACTTAACCATTTCTAATTCTATCCAGTCCAAATCTTTGCATGGAATTTTGTCATATTTTGCTATATAAGAGAGTAAAAAGCAAATATCAAGCCATCATAATGTACCTTTCTCTTCTATGCAAAATAGATAAAACTGATGAGAAATGGACTTATTTTAAAATAATAACTGAGTTAGTACAGATTAGGTTGAATATGTCACCGTAAATGGGTTAATATCAACTCTTTTTAGTAGTGTGGTATTGTGTTTTATTATTTGTGTTATATTGATTATTACATGTTTATGCATACATTTACATGTATTGTATGTGATATATCATATGTGTAAAATCTTCCTTTTGTCTCCCTTTTTAGGTCCCACCACACCAACCAGGTCCTCCAGTAGTTGGTACACTCCAGCCACCTACTTTCACGCCACCTTTAGGAATTCCCCCACCTGGTTTTGGTCATGGAGTTCCTCCCCCTCCGCCTCCACCATTTTTACGCCCAGGGTTCAATCCAATGCATTTACCACCAGGTATTGCTAACATTTAAGAAAATAGTGCTAACCTGGAACCTGGAATATAGTGATACTCAGTTAGGGGTGGCAGGCATATTGTAAAGAGGCAGCATTGTCATGACCAGAACATTAAAACGAGAATCTTGGCTCAACTATGTTTCTTTGGGACTTCAAGATCTCTTTGATGTGGATACTCTTTATGCCACCATAGATTGAAATGTTTTTGTGCTTTCTCATCCTGTTTGATTTCTGTCAGTGTCTTCCCACAGATTTTCCCTTAAGGATCTACCCATTTTTTCCTCTGTATTGTTCAGTAGTTTGTGATTACTATTATATAACTTGGGATATCCATTTTCCCTAGCCCAAATTCTTTTTTTATTTTTGCTTTTTGTAGGGCAGTTGGGGTTGACTTGCCCAAGGTCACATGGCTAGTTTTTGTGTTAAGTGTCTGAGGCCAGATTTGAACTCAGGTCCTCCTGACTCCAGGGCCAGTGCTCTATTCACTGTGCCACCTAGCCACCCACCCAATTCTTTTTTTTAAGTCATAAATTTCCCTGATGTCTTTCACACTATTTCTGATTGTGTTGATAATATGCTACAGCATAATTGGACCAATTATTCATCTCTTCCTTATAATTTGCATTACTATTTTGATACTTTTAAAATTGTATTACATTTATAGTCATATTGCTTCCGTGGGGTGAGGGGTTTTAATTTCAGGGAAGAGATTGGAATTGTTGAAATTGCTTTATAATTCCAAAATTCAACGTAGCCTGAACAACTTTTATTCTTCAAATCTGGGCTTAGTTCATTGTCCATCTGCTGTGCCTGGCCAAGATAACTGTGCTAATAGGCCAACTCAAAGGGCCAGCTATTCAACTGTGTGGTATAACAATGTACATTTTTCATTTGCTTTGTTTCACCTATGCAGATTGTTAGGTTAATCTCCCTTGAATTAATATATATTTTACTGGGGAGGCAGTATAGTATTTTGAGCCTTGATGTACTCAGTATAGTGTCATCTGCTAATAGGAGCAACTATGACAAATCTCACTCTCTCTGGGGATTTAGACAGGATGTTTTCCATACTTTTACTACAAAGTATAATTTGTGATTATTTTTCTTTTTTCTAGGTTTTCTTCCTCCTGGACCCCCACCTCCTATCACACCACCAGTGTCTATTCCTCCTCCCCACACTCCACCAATAACCATCCCAAATTGTAAGTATTTTTTTCCTTTATTTTGTGTGTGAATGAGTGAGAGAGGGAGAGAGTGAAAGAGACAACAGAGGGCATATAGGACGTCAAGGTATTTTATCAAAGAAGGAGGGGAATCAGTTATTCAGCTTTACATGTTGATATGATTATATTCCTTAGCTACTATCGCTGGTATAAATGAAGACACTACAAAAGACTTATCTATTGGAAATCCCATTCCAACAGTGGTTTCTGGGGCTAGAGGAAATGCCGAATCTGGTGACAGTGCGAAAATGTATGGATCTGCTGTTCCACCTGCTGCACCTCCTGTTACCCAGCCTGTTTCACTTCTTGGTGAGTTAGTTTTTTTTTATGCTTTTTCTGTTTAGGTTTTTCAGAGAACAAATATATGAAAATTAATACCTTTATATAGATCCTGAAAATGGTAAAATGTTTCATGAAGTAAAAAATCCTTCTGATTACAAAAATAATTAAATTATTTTAATTAGATTCTTTACTAAAAATTTCTTTGATTAACATAAGACAAGAAATTTAAGGTTCTTTGTCTTGGGTGTAGTATGGCTATGCTAGTCTTACTTTTTATACCAATATTTAGTTTGGCCATTATATTTATTGAAAATTGTCTTAATTCTTAATCTGATATAAATACCATGCCATGCCCACCCAGTGAGTTATACAGAAAAACCAACATTTTTAGCTTAAATTATCTTTGTGCTGGTTGTTATGAATTAAAATTGGTGATTCATTTTTGTTATGGAAAATAATCATTGTTATATTTATGTCTTTGTAAGACATACATGTTGATTAAATATAGCTACAGTTTAGCTGTGCTAATGGGGAGACTAATACCATGAATAATCCAAATGAGTTGTTTATATTCGATCATTATACACACACTTATCCTGAAAGTCTGACATTTTGCTTAAGGACGTCTATTAACCAGTTTATGGGGGAATACAATATACGTTTTCGGAGACATGAAAAAATAGTTCAGTCTAGTAATAATAATTTACGAATGTTTAATGTTTCATTGAATTCTTTTTTTCTTATGTAATATTTTTTAAAAAGAGGTTTAACCGTGCATTCTTTTCTTTTCTTTTCTTTTTTGGAGTGGGGAAGGCTGGGCAATTGGGGTTAAGCGATTTGCCCAAGGTCACACGGCTAGTAAGTGTTAAGTGTCTGAGATCAAATTTGAATTCAGGTCTTCCTGATTCCAGGGCTGGTGCTCTGAGATTCATTGTGTCACCTAGCTGCTCCAGCATGCCTTATTTTCAAAAGTGGGAAAAAAAAAACAAAACACTGGCCTTAGTCAGCAGATAGGGATTCTTCTTGTATAAGGTAAATCCCATAGGTATCTCAAATTAAGCCATCTTAGCTCTACTCACAGTGATTCAAATTATATGTGACTCAAGTATTTCTTCTCTCAAATCCATCCTATACTACTTCCAGAGTGCTATTTCTAAAACATGGTTTTTATGGTGCTCCATATACATCCCCTGTTTGTAATACCAAATATAAATTCTTCTGTTTGACATTTAAAGTTTTTTATAACCTAGAGCCAACCTACCTTTTCAGGCTTATTACTCTTCTTCCCTCTAAGATCGGGCCAAATTGGCCTTTTTGCATTCCTTATTTATATATGACATTTCATTTCCTGTTTCCATGCTCAGAATACTCTACCTCATCACATTACTTCACTTCACCTCAAATGCAACCATATTAGTCCTTTCATTATCTCCCAAGGTGCTTGTGCTCCTCTCTCCCCTACCCCCGCCCTCCAATACATTGCATTTGTCTTGTACATATTTGTAAGTGTTTTTCTAAAACGTAAGCCTCTTAAGGACAACTGTTTTGTTTATCTTTTTGTCTCCAGTGTGAAATGCAGTGCCTTGCAGATAGTATAAACCTAATAATGCTTGCTTCATTGATTTATAGTGAAAACTTGATGGTTAATGTTTCCCTATTAAAATAACCTGCAAAATTTTTAAAAGAAAGCTAAATTGAACAAATGGCCTTTTTTAAAATTAACATAGACCCTTAACAGTATAAATAAGCAGTTATGTTTTTCTGTTTTTGTTCCAGTCATGTGTAATATTCTGAATCACAGAACCTTAATCTACTTTATAAATCTGAATAGCATCCTGTAGATTTCAACATTATTTCTTATTTTGTATTTTTAGTTACTAAAGGGCTTAAAATCTCTTTGTTTAAGGGAATTGAGACAATCTGCTTACTTAAATGGAATAGCTGCCTAAGCCTGACTAGGTTGTTTAGTGGCCACAGGACCTCTCAAGCTATTGTCCTGTATCTCTTCTCCATTTCTTAGTCAGACTCCTTGGAAAAGTTGCATATACACTCTACCTCTTCTCTCCTTTTTCTTCTCAATCTTTTCCACTTTTGCTTCTGACTTGATTATTCTACCGAAACTACTTTCTCTAAAGTTACTATTGATTTCTTATTTGCCAAATCTGATGCTTCTCAGTCTATCTGCTGTATCCTGTTGGACGCTTTCTCCTCTCTAGGTTTTCATGACACAACTCTCTCCTAAGGAGTTGTTCTTCTCCTTTTCTACCTGATCTTCAGATTCTTTTGCTGGCTTCTCCATATCACACCCCAGCTATGACTATTCCTCAAGGATTTTGTCTTAGTCGCTTTTTATCTTTGTACTGTCTTGGTGGCCTTATCAGCTCCAATGAGTTTAGCTCATATCTGTGCATATGACTTCCTAGATCTACATATCTAGCCTTTAGTCTCAGATCACCAGTTGCCCAGCATGCATTTTAAAATTGATGTTCCAGAGTCATCTTAAACTCAACATATGTAACATGGAATTCATTTTCTTTCCCTACAAACTCTCCCCTCTGCCAAATTTCCCTCTTTCTGTCAATGACACTACCATCCTTAAAACTTCCCATGTTTGTAACTTTGGCATTATCCTTGACTCCTCACTATATGTATCTGATCACTTACCAGATCTTGGCAGACTTCACAGTATCTCTTATTTCCAATTCCTCTTCCCTCACATAGTTTCCACCCTAGACCCTAGCTTAAGCTCTGTTAATTGTTAACTTTTCACCTGTATTTTTGCAATAGCTTCCTAATCCTTTCCCTGTCTCATTTCATAGTATTTGAATCTGTCCTACAAACTGCTGCCAGAGTAATTTTCCCTAAATGCAGATCTGACCAAATGATTCCCTATCCAACAAACTCCAGTGGCTTCCTATTGAGGAAAATTAATAGAAAGCAAAAGAGTAAAAGAGAAAAAGATGACATTCAATTTTAAATTAAAACACTTCCAACCTAATCTATTTAAGCAAGTTATTGATTAAAAAAAATAAGATGGCCAAATGAAAGGATATAAACTGATTAATTTTACATAAAAATATAACCAGCCTTCATTGGTTGTTTGGAACAAGGGACCAAAAGATAGAATAGAATCTCTTTTCTTAGTACAAACAAACAAACAAAACAAAAAAAACCACCTATACAATCTGGCCCAAATCGATTCATTGAATGTTATTCCACTTCCTGTCTCTTGTAATCCAGCCAAATTAGTCTTTGAGCTGTTCCACACAAGGGATCTTCCACCTTCCATCCCCATACTTCTGTTCTACCTGCCATCTCACTTCCCTAGAATGTACTTCCTCTTCACTTCTGGCTCATATAGTCCCTCTATTTAAGATGCAGCTCAGGGACCATCATCTTCATGAAGCCTTTCCTGATCACCTCAATTGTTACTGTCTTCCCCATGTCTATAAATAAACTTTATGTGAATACTGTATGTATTTTCATATATATTTGTCTCTCCCACTTCAACTGTGAATAAAGATTATTTTGCTCTTTATATTTGCTTTCCCAGTGCCTAGTCTATAGTGTCTGGTACAGTGTAACCACTTAATATATATTTGATTGATTTTTTTCCTCTCACTAGTACTTGAGATTTCCTTGTCTTTTTTTACTGGCCCACTAAACTTCAGTTGTAGGACTGATGAGAATAAACCCAGCTTATTGTGGTTTTCTTCTGAAATGTTGATGAATCTATAAATTTCAACCATATATCTACCCACACTCATTTATATCTATAGTTTTTCCAAATAGGAACTAAGAAAAAAGAAGAGCTAAGGCTATAGAAAGAATATTATATAATGTCATTTGCTATTAGCATTAAAAACTCTTAGGAAACCACAAAAGGACAGCTTCAGAGATAAATAAAAGAAAAACTTCAAGACTAATTGTTACACTGTGGACTAGGGAGGAACTAAACTATGCTCAAAAGCAGTAGTTAGTAGCATCAAAGAAGGAAACAAGGCAGTCCTTCTCTTCATCAGGCTATAGATGTTCTGTGGAATCGATCCTTGCCAACTACACCCTTCCCCCACAGACTCATTCTGTTCTGCCCTCTAAATACCATGCTGGATGAATGAAGCCTTTGTCTTATCACATGGAGCCACCTTCCATGGTTTGGTAGTGGGGCAGTCCCAGTTATTACAACTAGTGGTAAGGAGAGAAGTGTTCATGAAATGCTGTGGTAGAACTCAATAATGTTTAAGTTTGCTGTAATTACATGTATCCTTGTTACTAAGCATTGTGACCATAAGGAAATCATTTAACCCCTATGAGTCTCACTTCCTCAACTATAAAATATCATCTCTGCTATAACCTAGTATATGGTCTTCAAGAATTGTTATGACTAAAAAAATTCGTCATCTTATACCCAAGTTTGTAATATGTCTACCTGAATTTAGCTGATTGGTCATCAGATAAGACCATTCTTATCCACATCCAACTTTGAAGCCCCCCCTGTAGTACCTACCAAAGCCTGCTCTACCCTAGCTTCACCTTTGAGAACCCACATCACATGCAGGCAACAGTGAGACATTTTGTCCATCTGTATGCATAATCTATATAGTGTTTTAGAGCTAGTAGGCATATTCACCGTACTCTTTTATTTAACATATGGAATAAGTGAGGGGTAGCAGAAAGGTAGCTATGGTAGCCAGAGAAACTGGTTTAAAATTCAGACTTTGCTGCTTACTGTGTACACAAAGTTGCATTGGTTAATTTAATTCCCTTGAGCCTTGATTTCATGCAGTCATTGGATTTATAGTTGCTAGTCACCTTAGAGTTAATCTAATTCAATTTTTCACTTTAACAATGAGGAAAATTTGAGTCCTAGAGAGGTGTTGTGACTTGTGTCATAGCAAGGAAGAATACCTCAAGTTGGTGGCTAGTTAGAACCCAGGTCTCCAAACTTGTCAATCTGTGTCAGGTTACCTTACTTTATATATATTATTTTGGTTGCATTCTAGTCCAAATTCCCTCTGATTTGGCTCAAATGGACCATAGTATTCAAATCAAATATACACTGAGATACAAAAATGTATATTGAGAGCTCTACTTTGCAGCCTTCCATTGTCTGCAAAGCCCCATTATGTAACCCCAGCCTTTTGAATGATCTTCTGTTAGGTCTGAGGAGTTCCCAAGGGATGGAGCAGTCCTAAACACTACTTGAAAAGGCCTTTCCCTTTAATATTACCTACCTTGTGCTCCCCACATTCACCATGTTGAGGCAAGTTTCCCCTTATTAACTGCATCATGTTTCGTCCTTTAGGTAGTAAAGTAGATAAGATGCCCAACTTTGAGTCAGGAAGACCTGAGTTTGAATCTTGCCTTAAATACAGGAGCTGTGTGACTCTGAAAGCCTTAGTTTGCTCATCAATAACATGAAGATAATATTAGCACCTGCCTCATCATGAGGATCACATGGTACACATAAAACTCTTCACAAACTTTAAAGGAATGACTACTATATAAATGTTAGCTATTGTTTCCACCAGAGATTAATAACTTGTCTGCTGGTGAAATGGTGAGGTGAGTCATAATATGGTTGAGTTTATAGCAGCAAACAATCCAAAACAATAATTCCTGCTACTCTCCTTTACTTCTCTGCATTTTATCTTTTCCTGCTTAGTTCATTGACATAGTCTGTAAAGGTTTCTAGTAGATATTCCCTTCTGTGTTTCTCCTTTCTTTTGAAGTAGGCTCATTGAAGCAGGTCAGCATTAGTAAGCTTCCTAGTAGAATATAAACTATTTGAGAACTGGCACTATTTACCTACCATTTATGTGATAAATGACATGTGCAAAATACTGTGTTACCAGTATCTTGTACACATTGGTCTTTACTAAATGTTTCTTGAATTAGTGAATGCACTGTGAAAATAGGAAGGCCACTGGATTTAGAGTCAAAAAACCTTGGGAAATGTAACTTTGCTAGGACTCAATTTCAGCATTTTTTGTAAAATGAAGAGCTAGAGTAGACTCTTTAAGGTATCTTCTAGATCTGAAACTTAGAGTTTGATTCTCCAGTGCTGCTGTTCACTTAATTTATCCTACATGTCCTAACCCCATATTTCTTTATAAAGTCTTTCTTGTAATAATGGTCTGTTTCCTCATCTTGTACAGAGAGATTTCTAATTTTTCCTTGGTCAGATTTTCACAATGAATTTTGTTTGACAGATTTGATGTTACGAGAATTATGACTACTATTAGCTTTGAGTTGCTGTCAGCTCTTCATTTTACTTTGAATTAATGCCAGAGTTGTCTTTGAACTAACCTTGATTTCTTCAGCTAGCAGTTCCTATTAATGGAATGGAAGCACAATACTACACTTCAGTATTCTTTGCGATAGAATTGAAATGAGTAAGTTTAACAAGAGAAGTAGCCTGGTAAAGGGTTGATAGAGAGCTGACTGTGGAGTCCAGAGGACCTGGTTCGGTACATAATGTCTGTGTGACCCTAGTTAAGTCATTCCAGTGCCTTAGGCAACTCTCGAAGAATGTAAGTTGCAGAAAAACTGCCAGTCTTTATTGTTAGTACCTTTACCAATTGGTATATTAGTCTTCATTCCTTGTTATCAGTGAAATCACAGGTCTGTTCCCTGTCCATAAGTTTAACAAACTTAGCTGCATAGCTTGGGATGGTCAAAACTAACCTTATGAGGGTCACAAAACTAACTTATCCTTGTGAGTAGCAATCAAAGCCAAATAACTTGACTTAAAGTTTTCCACCATTTTTTAGAGGTTGAGTTCTTCTGAGGGGTTATTTTATTTTTCTGACTTAAGGTTACAAATAAGAGTTTTTTCATTTTGCCTACATCTTGAACCACAGGGCCTTATTTGTTGGGAGTAGCTTAAGAAGGTCTTAGGCCAGTCCATCCCCTACCTTGAGACAAGTGAATGCCTAACTCTCCAAGACATTCTCTCTTCCTAATTGTGTCATGGAGGGAGATAATACACTTTCTTTGGCAACCAGTTAAGTGTTTTATCCTCCCAACTTTCAACAAGTTCTAGCTTATGACAAAAGTTTCACTTCTAACTTACTTAATCCAATTAAAGTAGGGAAACTGGGGTATGATTAGAGTCATTAGAAAAGAAGTAATAGTTCAAAACAGTAGCTTTGGGGTATGAGCCAGATAATTAGTAATAGTGAAGTTTCATGACTTAAAAAATACTTGGTTTTTGAAGAATAGGTTCATAATAGTGTGCAGAAGTGTGTGTAAGAAACTTTGTATGTGATGTCAGACTTATTTGACATATTGATTAGTTCTAAGATGATAAAGAAACAAGATACTCAGAAAAGTAATTTTTAAAAAGTAGCAGAAATGATCACTTCAAAAACTGTTTAATCTTGAACAATGAACTTCTGCCATTATGTTGTTCTCCTAACTAAACCCTTTTCACCTTGTGCCATATAAGGGCACTATTGGTAACTTTCCATTATATCAGCCTCTAAGCTTATCTGATGTGGAAGACACCAGTACCTCCTGCTTACATTTGCCTCAGCAACCTTGATCATCCATCATACCTGGTTTCAGAATAGGTATTCTAATAATAGTAAAACTGTGATTTTGAGTTAAGACCTCAGCTTACTCCTTATTTCTTCTTCATGAATTTTCATGTTAACCTCTGAGGACAATATGTTCTTTCTTAAAATTTCATCTTGTCATAGAAATTTACCCATTTACTTCAGCTTTGGGATTTTTTTCCCTCTTGAAAAAGGTTGACATTAGATTAAATTGATCTGTCCCTGCTCGTGAAGGTAGTTGTCTCTGGTGTTTAGAAGATAAATCATTTCATTTTGGATGATTGTTCAACTTTTACTAGAAATAATTTCATTGTCTAAACTATTCTCTTAAACTATCCTCTTATCTACCTGCATGCATGGTTGGTTGTTAATTATGTTCAAAATAATTGGTGCTTTTAATCTAAGCTAAAAGCATGACTTGAGAAAAAAAAATAGTAAAGGAGACTGAGGTTCAGACGGTAGGTAATCTTGTTCACATAATACTGTCCACAGGCATAATTAGTGGCAGTGCAATTTTGGAAGGATATGAGTATTGGAGACAAGACAGTATCATTGAGCGAGCAACCAACACAGTTTAGGTCCTTAGGAAAAAACCTGTTCAAAGACCCATATTAGAAATTCCATTTGCAAAAAAATAGTATAGAATTGGTACACAAGTCTGCTACATTTTAACCAAACCCAAAATATTACATTTGAAGATAGCCTGGTAAACAGCTCTTCTTAAACTTTTTTCCACTTGCAACCCCTTCAGTGCTTCTTAAACTGTGGGTCGCAACCCGAGTGGAGTTATGACCCACAGTTTAAGAAGAGCTGGATAATGGATGGAGAAGCCTAGTCTGAATCAGAACTGGGTTCAAGTCCTACTTCTGACATGCCCTGCAGGTGTCCCACCTGGGCACATACCACTTTGACCTTTCAGTGTTAACAGTCTTCTCCAGGTTTCAGAACAGTTTTTGACCTTTTGTAGAGGGGAATTTCATTGCAGGGAATTTCCCTATACCAATAGATTGACTGATTGACCATCCTCCCACCCCCCCACCCCAAAATTGGAAACAACTGTGTGTTTTTTAATGTTTGTTTACATAAGAATCAAGTATGGTATAATAGGAAAAATGTGACTTGGCAGTGAGAATTAGATTTGAGCTCAAACCCCAACAGTTAACTAGCCACTGTGTGGCTATCAGCAAAGCACTTTGTGTATATAAGCTTCAGTTTCCTTCTTTGTAAAATATAAGAAATCACTTTGAAATCAGGTGCTATATATGTGTAATCTATTTAAAGGGCAGTTCTATCTTCCAGGAACAGATCCCCTTTTCTCTCCCTTACCATATTTGGCAACAGAATGTATACTGCCTTTCCTCCCAGCTTAAGTCTGAAATAGGACAACTTTTTAAATGTCTCAATTAGCAATGTGCTACACCTAAAATGATAATGGAGGAGAGTGGGTAATGAAACCTTTGTTATAAAAAGGGAAATGCTTATGCTCATTTCTATTTTCTATTATACAAAAAAACTAATCTGGAATGTCGATTTAACTGACAGGCATTTTTTATACACACACATACTTTTCATAATTACCTATTCAAAATCAAAGTGGTATTTCATATGAACATGAACCTTTTCATTAAATACTTAAAATACCGAGTTTCTTGTGGTCCTTCTATATGCCATGATGCAATCAACACAATGGCAAGGACATCTGGAGGACACTCTTACTCTCTTTTCCTTTCTGTTCCCACACACACCATTCACCCCACCCCCACTTGAAGGGAGTTGGACCCTGTGCAGTGTCCACTTATTTGCCTTTTTGAGGTAGTGAGATTTTGATATTAATGAGGCCTATCACATAACAAAAATCAGCACTGGTAAACATAACATGTAA
The DNA here is from genome assembly GCF_028583685.1 of Petaurus breviceps papuanus. NCBI lineage: Eukaryota > Metazoa > Chordata > Mammalia > Diprotodontia > Petauridae > Petaurus > Petaurus breviceps. The sequence continues at coordinate 11,641,699 of NW_027187374.1, read as the reverse complement.
AAATACATAAAGGGTAATAAGCCTCTAGCATATGGGTAGATTCTATGAGAAAATTATGAAAAAATTTATAGTTAGAAGGTGGAGACATTTTGTGATCTACAGAAGAGGTAAAACTTGCAATTAATGAGATCATGCATTTATTGAAGTATATATTGTATTTGTAACTTACCTGATAATATTAACACACATGCAAATGGAATGGGTATACCAAATTGTTTTAAGGATTCTTGTGGCATATAGCAAAGCATGTGAGTTGCCTAAATTATAGTTGACCTGGGGGTTTGGTTGTTCATTTGGGTTTTGTTTTTATTTTCAAAATCAAGTGATTTTTAAATTTTTTTTAATACATGCTAAATAAACAAGATTAACAGAAGGACCTGGCCTATAAGTCTACATTTCATAACACATTTTCATTTGATGCTTAGAGATTGCAGAAAATTCTGTGTACTATGCAACATTCAGTATTATGGCATTCTTTTGCAAATAAATATAAAAGGTTACATAGAGCAATAAAGACAGGAACAACACTGAACCAACCCAAAAAGATTTCTCATAATATTGACATTTAAAAATACCTCTTACAATTTTAAAAAGAAAAAGGGAAATTATCCATCATTTCAATTTTTATAGAAAGGCAAAATAAATCATTATATTTAGTTGTGAAACTCAGGCTCAGACTTTTAACTGAGCAAGGAACATAGTAACTGTTGACACTTGTATTTTATGAATTGCTTTGACCAAAAGAATTAATTTGGTGGCAGACTTTCTAGCATTAATTCTTTCTGATAAGGCTGTTCCTAATCTTTAACTTTCTGATTTGGGAGGACCAGGTTAAACCTTTCTGGCATGATTTCTTTTTTTTTTTAAGCAATTGGGGTTAAGTAACTTGCTCGAGGTTACATGGCCAGGTGTTTCTGGGTGGGTGCTAAGTAGTCTGAGCCCGGATTTGATCCCAGGTCATCCTGACTCTGGGGTCGGTGCTCTTAGTTGCTGTGCTACCTGGCCGCCCCCTGGCATGATTTTTTAAGGGCCATTTCAAGAGGACTGCTAGGTTTATGTGTATATCAGGATTTGGGCAACTTACATTAAGGTTACTTGTGCCAAAAAGAGAGTTAATCTTTATGGAATGGTGTAGTTGCACACTTAATTTGCTTTGTATTGAATTGAGTTAACCACTAGCCAAACATGGACCCCCTACAGTGGTGGGAAAATGAAAAAAATATTTTTGCATTTTAGAACTTGCTTCTGTAAGTTCTTAACACTTCTTGAAGAAATAGAAGATGAAGAGCTGAAATCAAAGCTTTGGCTTGACATTTGAGATTTTTGGCAGTGCATTTTGAGAAAAATAAATACTTTTTACCTTCTGTGTGCCTTTATTTGTACTTTGAAGTATTTCAGTGACATGTGAGTTAACAGCCCTTAAGTTAATAACTTTAATTAGGGGAGAGGAGAAATATATAGAATTTAACCAAAAACATGTTAGCGATTTTCCAACATTATATGCAACACATTGGATTTCAAGGTTTGGGATCACAGTTTTCCAGTGATTGAACAAGCTGAACTTAAGTCGTGTGTGTGTGTGTGTGTGTGTGTGTGTGTGTGTGTGTGTGTGTGTGCGTGCACTTTATTGTATTAGTAGATAATTGATAGGAAACTGCCTCTTCATTCCATCAAGACTTTTTTTGCTCCTTAAGTTGATGTCTCTTACAATTGTCTTTTTAGTTTGCTGTATTGTTACTGTTATACTTTATGACACCCTGCAAAGTTATGACTTGTATGTGGTAAGCACAGTAGACATTTGATGTTTTTAAAAATTGAGTAGGTGTAATACTTACTGGTGTGTACAGGGAGAGTTAGTTGTAATGAAATAATGTTTCTCTTCTGTTTATAAGTGTTTTCTTACTGATTATTTTTAGGGACTCAAGGAGTTGCACCTGGTCCTGTAATTGGGTTACAAGCACCATCTACTGGTCTTCTGGGTGCTCGGCCTGGCTTAATACCCCTGCAACGCCCTCCAGGAATGCCTCCACCTCATTTGCAACGATTCCCTTTGATGCCACCTCGTCCTATGCCACCTCATATGATGCACAGAGGACCACCTCCAGGCCCAGGAGGCTTTGGAATGCCACCACCTCATGGAATGAAAGGCCCCTTTCCACCCCATGGCCCTTTTGTTAGGCCTGGTGGAATGCCAGGACTTGGAGGACCAGGCCCAGGCCCTGGTGGAGCTGAAGACCGAGATGGAAGGCAGCAGCAACCACAACAGCAACCACAACAGCAGCAACAATTTAGAAATGAAAATAGGCAGCAGTTCAATTCAGGTAGAGACCAAGAAAGATTTGGGAGGAGGTCTTTTGGAAATCGGGTAGAAAATGATCGGGAACGCTATGGTAACCGTATTGATGACAGAGATAATAGTAATCGCGAAAGGAGAGAGTGGGGAAGAAGAACCCCTGAACGAGACAGGCACAGAGACTTGGAAGAGAGGAGACGATCCAGTGGACATCGAGACAGGGATTCTAGAGAGAGAGATTCTCGTAGAGATAAGGAAGAAAATCGAGGAAAGGAAAAACCTGAGGTGACAGATAGGTCAGGTGGTGATAAACCCGTTGAACCTTCTAGTGGCCAAGTGGGAAATGCAGACACTATTTCAGAACTTGATAAAGGGGAGTCAACAGTTATAAATCCTACTGAAGAGTTACCATCAGAGGCTACTTCATCTGTTGATGAACCTGAAAAGGATTCTGCCTCAGGAGTAGAGGCTTCTCGCTAGAGACTGGAATTTGTCAAAATGTGACAGTGACATTGGAGCATAGAGCTTGAGGTGTACAGACAGATGCTGTATTATATTTGCTTCTGCTATATCACAGCCCCTCAGTAGTTGGTGGGGAATTATAAGCAATTTGATTGCTTCCCTTCTATTTAAAATAGCCACAAAATGACAAAAATATGAATAAAATATTACCCTTTTGCTGTAACTTTTTAAAAGTTTTGACTTTTAAAAGTTTACAAATCGTAATTAGAAGTGCTTTCTATTTTTTTTTTTAATTTAAGAAAAAAAAGGTAACAGTGAAAGCTCCTCAAACAATAGGGATGTTTTTAATAAACTCTATTTTCGTAACAAACTTTAATGTGTGCTATTCTTCCTACACTGCACTGAAGCGGAAAAGAAATGTTCAGCATCTTAAAGTTTGAGCTGTTAATGCTGTACTGAAGTCTAAATTAGACAGTTTAAATTGTTTATATTTGTTGGAAAAAAATACATCTTTGTGTAGTTGAATTCACAGGAGGTTTTTATTTGTAAGAGTTGATTTTTAGATGCATTTTAATCTACTTGACCATATAAGGTAAAAAAAAAAAGTTAGTGGTTTTTAAAATGTTATTTGAAGAGCTAATTGTTAGTGTTTGTGATTCGATCAAGGTTTTATTTTTCTCATTGATTCTGTGGTGTTGCCCTAATTTGTAGAAACAGAAGTTTCTTTACTGACACAATTGGACCCTTAAGAAAAAACAATTTGATATATTCAAATTTTCACCTGATATTATGCCCATTAAGGAATTAGGCTGTTTTTTTTTTTAACCCATAGTTTTGTTTTGTTTTCAGGTAGTTGAAAGGGTGGGGCTTGGAAAAAAAATCAAGACTCAAAACTACAGCTTAAAATATATTTTTTTTCCCTTAGTACTGAGGATTTTAAGATGCTACTTGTTTTACATTAACTCAAGCTTTCATTTCCTCACTTATTTTGTGCACTTCCTTATTGGGCAGAGGTATTCTTGCTGCATTTCTATGACACAAATTAATGGAGTTAAATTATCTGTACAGGAAATGAAAAAAAAAATAGCCAAAGCCAAAAGCAAATCTAAGATTAGGGAATAGGGTATGAGTGTTCATCCAGTGCCCTAGGAGAAGTTGAACAAAACAATCCAGACACTATGCTAAATTGTATTAATATTGTGCATTTTTAAAAAAACTGTCTTGGCTTTGATGTAATACCATTAATTTCTCTTCTCCCCACCTTCCCCCTAAATGAAGAGGCAGCTGCTCTCAATTACTTGAGTAATTTTTTTAATGCTGCTTTTTGCAGCAGGGCATTTGAAGGGGGAATGGGGGTAGGTGGAGGGCATTTTAATGTTCCTGCATTTGCAGAATAAAGGAGAAAATCCTGTTTACATATCTGTGAACTTAAAATTCCATGTGTTCAAAAATTTGTCTTTACTGTTTTTCTTCTTTACTGTTTTCTTCATGTTGGAACCATTGAATCGCCAGAAAGGATATTTGTATAAAAGCTGAAATAATAGCCTTTCATAGCCATTCAAGTTTTGATTGTTCAGAATTTACTTATCAGTAATTTTCCCAGAGAAGTTCTACCATATGTGACACAAATGAGTCTCTGGTTGGTACAATGAGTACCTATCTAATGTTTAAAAGAATGCCTATGTCCATGGATTATATTAGTGGAGATTTGCAAGTTCTACTTTTCTACTCCTTTAAAATGTTAATGTTTTTAAAATAGTATAATCCAGCTTGATTCAGAAAATTTTTCTTAAAGACATTTTTATAAATTGTTGAAACTGCTATCATTCTAGTAATGACATTTTACTGGATTTTATCTGCCAAGGTATTCTAACATGATTTATGTTAACTTGTTTTTCTAAACTTTATGGTCATCGTTTATTTGCTTTTCATTCAAAGCCTTGACTTGAATACAATTCATTTTACAAGTTACATAATGTAAACAGGATTAAGAGATAAAGGATAATAAGGACCACTTTTTGGGGGGAGAGAAAAAAAAAATCTAAGCATGCATAAAGACTGAAAAGTCCAGAAATAACACTCCACTTCAGTGTTTTGAATTTAGTTAAATAACTAACTTGAAGGGGTGGGGTTCTGCAGCATTTTATCTTATGGAAAGAGCTTGGAAACAGAATGTGCCAATTTCAGTTTTTATTATATACTAAAAGGTACTGGGCTCACTGGGCATACTCTAAGGCATGACTCTGGAAGAAAGGAAAAAAAATGCTAACTTGGCAGGTAAGTTTCTTACTCTTGGCCAATATGGTTTTAAGACTTAGATTTTGGCTTAAACCAATTGTAAATAAATGGAGATTTTCACAGAGAAGTAGAAATTTTGCCACCTGTTATATAAAAGCTGTTTGTTTCATGCTAGGACACCACATTATCTTGTCTTAAGCCATGGCAGGAGGATTATACTCTTTGTCCAAGAAAACTATCCTTTTATTGGACCTAAACACGGTCCATTATGAGCCAGCTGCTAGAAACAGGTTTCTCAGGGTTTTTTTTAAAAGGAAATTAGTTATAAACAATACACATATCCCTGTCTTGATTCATTAAATTTGCCACACAAATGATACTTGATAGCAACTTTCCCAAGGCCTAAGGGAGCTAAACTCTAGTCTGAACTGTTCCATCATAGCTCACTTTGAAGAACATTTGAAGAATTATCTAATCTTTGAGACCAGCCTTAATTTCGATAAATTTAAATTATGCCAGACAACTAAGGTTAATTCCCAGAAACAATATTCCTCAGTCATTGCTGCATTTTAATCATAGGTTGTTAAGAAATTTTATACAAATCTGCATTGGAGACATTTGAACAAAGCAATTAAGTTTCACACAAGCTTTGACTTAAGATTTAATGTTTAATGGTCTTGCCAAGTATGTTTCTACATATAATCATCCACATCTTTGTGTTCCTAGGTACCTGAGCTATATCCTAGGAAACTGATTTACTTAGCAATCCCAATTATGCCACAAGCTAGGCGAGGTCCAGCATTTCCTGTCTTTTCACTCTCAGCATTTCCCCCTTTGCCCAAGTCATCAGGTTTCTCGTGGACCTAAATAAAATATTAAAAAAAAAAGGCATTTTAAGAAAATTAAGCTGTCCTAAGTGGCTACTACACGCATTTTTTTCCCCCTAATCCCTGAGAGGTAAGACCCTCATGTACATAGGTCAAAGGGCATGTCAAGTGAACCTTTAGTGATTAATGAACACAAATATATGAACACTTTTTTTTTAGAAAAACAAGCCTATAACACTTAATAGGATTTGTTATAGGTTGTGTTGTGGTATACCTAAATAAGATTCTGTCCTAGGCAGTTTACTATTAATAATAAAGGAAATTAACAAGCTAAAAATCTAGAGCATACTGATCCTAGACTTCCATAATACCAAAGAAATTATAATTTTCTAATACTGTTTGCACTATATATCAAATACAAATTGAGGGAACAAGTCAAATTGGGCTCAAATTCTATCAAAATGTTAAGACACTATAGCGGAACAGTTCTCGGAGAAATCCCCTTAACTATCTGAAAGAATATTTTTATTGTTCATTCTGTTTCTTACACTTAACTATATCAATGTGGATTTTTTTTTTTACATTCTTAGATCTAGAAGTGAAATTGATTAGTACCTCCCCCTATTTTGAGCAATGTGGCAACCTATGCAGTTAAAAGCCTTGTTAAAAAAAAAGGTGGGAGAGGGGAGAGAAGGAATTGAATATTGGCAGATCAAATAGCAACATCTGATATCTGAATTGTTTGGGTATTAAACTACGGCATTAAGATTTCTACTCCTACTCCCACCCCAAATTCAGAAATTCCCATGTTTAGTTTTCTATAACAATTTATCTCAGATATTGAATGGGGAAGAATTAGCATTTAACTTGTATAGCACAGTGACCGAGGTCATTGTTTTTGTTCCCTTTCACTGTGAGCGTTGATTTTAGCATAATTTTAATTGCTGATGTATAAAAGCCAAGTTTAAACATGGGTCTCAGTCTCATTAAGATTCTTTAAGAGTTGGGGTGCCTGGAAGGAACTCCTAATAATACAGGTCAGCACCTTATAGTTTTACAGAGCTGCTTAGTGCACTCAAAGGTTAAATATGACATACCCGGGGCCACAAGGCCTATATGTATTAGGAAAGGTGCACATGTGCACACACAAACCCTTGATATTTTAACACTTACCACCATAGTACGGCCAATGATAGACATTGGTCCTGAAAGTTGAATTAGGTGATCTTTGATAGATACTTCTGCCACACCATCTTTGCCAGCAGTCACATTGCCAAGGTCTCCAACATGCCTATGGATCACAAATAAGCGCAATCTTGAGTTCCAACCAAATGTTTCCAAGTTTAAAGTCAGACCCTATCTGCCAGGATGAAATTATCTCTTGTATTTGGTCAAATAAGCACTGATCAAACAAGGGTAATTAGCCAGCTATAGGAGTTAAAAGCTGAAAAAAAAATAACATTGGAAAAAAATCTTCAACTAATCTAGTCAAACTTTACTTTAAAAAACAAAGTAACATTAGATGGAAGGTTTTTTTTGGGGGGGAGGGAAAAAAGGAGGGGAAATGTGAAAGTGATCATAGATTCTTCCCAATAACCAAGAGAAGGAACTACTGATCATAGTTTAGTTTATCCTATGAATAAGTAGTGAATTATTAAGGTTCTCACCCTGATATATCAAATCAGTCCTTATATGACTGAACCTTGTAACTATTTTCCTTTTAAACCATCTACTTTTCCTAAGATTCCCAGGAAAAAGTAGAAATTGGAGATTTCATCCAGTTTGGTATTAAGTAGTTTCATCAATTAGGCCTTGATGTTCACAGATTTCCTCCCTTCCCACATGCTTTAAAAATGGTGGTTGGTTTATTCTAATGTCTACTATATACTCATGTCATTTCCTCTGTTTCATTTGACATTGTGTTCTGTATTAAATAAACATGATAAAAACAAAGCCCTCTTAATTTGTGCTCCCATTTGTGAACTTTTTAATGATCCCAGCACTACACTGAAAATGGGGGAGAAATGATGCTTTCTTGATGTTATGCTAGATGGAAGGACAGGAGGAGGAAAGAACACTCATAGAACTCCAGTTCTATATGGCAAAGGGGAAATTTACCATTATGTCAGTTCTAAAAAGGCAGATCATAGAAACAAGACCTTTAAAGGCCTGAATCCAACTCTCATTTTACAAATCAAGAGATCTCAATCAGCCTTATTTTTCTCATTTACCTTTCATCATCCTTTGGTCCACCATGTTTTTTGGAATGAGGATTAAAGTGAGCACCTGCACTGGTACATCCTGTTAGGAAAAAAAAAATCTATGATTAAGAATTCAAAACCAATTATTACTTCTAATTGTAATTAGATCTAATCACACAAACTGTTCATAAGCAAAGTTACTATAATAGAATTATCTAAAATCTGTCATGTACTAGCTACCTATCAAAATTTAGATACCAAAAATGTAGAATTCCTTTTTAAGTTCAAGTCCACATATCACTGCTATTAAAGAGGAAAAATCCATATGGTTTCTTTCTGAAAACTTCTCAACTTTCTTACCAAATTCCTCTTAAGTACTTTTACTTCAACATTTGGTAAAGGTAGATACTGGTCACTGTTTTTAAAAAGTAAAATTGTTTCTAATCTTGTTATCCATTTAATAAAAGCACAGATATAACTCATTAAAAATCATTTGAATGCATTACTACCTTTAATGAAATCATATTGTGAAAACCTATTATGTCAAGATTCAACATTGTCTCATAACCCCATTTGGTTTAATTCTTCCCTATTAAATATACCATGGATTATATGATCTTTCCTAACCCAAACTCATTTATTGGGTGCTTTTTTTTCCTAGACTACTATAACTTGAAATGGCAAACCACTCCAGAATCTTTGCCAAGAAAACCCCAAATGGGGATCACAAAGAGTTGGACACAAATGAAACGATTCATCAGCAACTATAATTTGAGTAAAAGCTTGGTATATAAAGTAGGAATTATTACATCCCCTCTATCACTTAACTTTAGGCAAGTCCTTTAACCTTACTGGGCTTCAACTTCATCATGTAAAATAAGGAAGTTCTAATCTCTCCCAAAAGCAGCAAATTTGACAGCAAGAACAACTGCACCACTGAGGTAAGAAGGGAAACACCATCTCCTTATGTTCAGGAATAGTACATTCCCTAGCAGCTGTTACTCCCATTGCCTAACTGAGATAAGAGTACTCTGTCACCTATAACTGCAAGCACTTAAGCTACAGCTTTTCTGACTAAGGTTCTTCCATTAACTTTGAACATGGTCTATATATAATATGTAGACCACTAGGCAGCACTGTGTAGTCTCCCTTTGGGAGAGCTAAAACTTCAGCTAGAGGTAAATGATAAGCCAGAATGAATGGCTTAAGGAAAGGTACTTTTTTCAATAGACTAAACTTGGCTTGCAAACTGATAATCCTTTTCTTATTCAAATTGTCAAACATTTAAAAGTACAATAATTATAGCAGTCAAGTGAACAGAGACACAAAATTGTACAATAATTTAACACTGATCTCTGATTATATTGAGCTAATTTTCTGATGATGAAGTTCTACAATGAAGTTAAAAGAGGCATCTTTATTAGTAAGTAAGATCTCTAGGGGCGGCCAGGTAGCACAGCGAGTAAGAGCACCGACCCGAGTCGGGATGGTCTGGGATCAAATCCGGGCTCAGACACTTAGCACCCACCCAGAAACACCTAGCCTTGTAACCTTGAGCAAGTTACTTAACCCCAATTGCTTAAAAAAAAAAAAGACCTCTATATACAATTTTGCAGTTTTAAATCCCTTATTCAATGACCCTTCATGAATTCCAAACTAGAAGCCAACTCATTCTAAAGCAATAATGGAATGATTTGTTTCAGACAGACTGAGGACATTTTTTTCTACTAAGCATATTATTAAAGGAATGAAAGGCACACATGAGAAACTGAGGAAAGTGACACAGAAAATAGTTCTGATACCTCTCCCCATTTTCTTTTATTGAATACTGCTTACAGATGAATAGCCAGCTGTGGTGCCTAAAAGACAAAAAATGTTTCCAGACAACCAAATCACCGGAGCTGCTATGCTTTATGTATATAAGATTGAGTTTTTTGACTTTCCATTCTCATCAACCAAATAAGACTAATTTTAATATTTATTTGAATTTTTATTTTACCTATGCAAGTGTCCATTGCAAGACAAAACGGGGATGGCACTATGCTTGCATTCCTCTGACAAATTTAGGTTAATATGTTACAGTGGCTGAACAAAACACACATAAGTTTAAAAACCTACCTTGAGTGTTGTCACCAAATTCATGGACATGGAATCCATGATCTCCTTCAGCTAATCCTGTAATACTTCCCTTGATTTCCACAGGCTCCCCAGCCTTTATTCAAAGAAAAGATTTGATTAGTTTGAAATGACTAAATTAAAAAGTTATCTAAAAGGTTCATTAGTTCAAAGACATACTGATACAATGTTTGCTGATTAACCAGCTACTTTAATTTTCTAACAGTAATTCTATACTGCTAAAGGGTACCTATGGTACTGATAAGGAATCAATAAATTTTTGTTGCCAGGCATGAAATATCTCTAAGTTAGCTAGACTATGGTCAGTGGGGAGCCATTTTGTTTTTGTAGAAAAGGGATGTAAGTGAACTAGTTTTAAGAAGATTAAAACCTGTAGGATTAGTGGAGGGAAAAGGCAAAACACTGGGCTTGATTGCTAAAGTATAAAGCCAAGTTTGAACATGGCCAGTTTAATTCTCAATAAAATAGAGGGATATTGAATAAGAAGACCTCAGGTGATTTCCTGATCCAATATTCAATGACTAGAGAACTCTTGCATATAAAAGTCTGTAAATCCAAACAAAATACTTAATATATAATTTAGACTAAAATACCGGTTTTATAAAAGCCAGGTTTGTGAGGCGAAAAGCACATCATTTTAGTAGTCTCTGGTTTCCCTTCCTCTAGCATTACTCTAAGCCTTGGTGGTTATGAAAAGGTAGAGAGCCTTTTCACCTCCAACGGCTCACCAAGAGTCTTTTCATTTGAGATTCATTCCTGATGCTTCTATCCCGTCAAGAACTTTTTTGAAGTCTTTGTCACCTAGAGTAATGTCTCTAAGGTGGGGGTCTGGAGACACCTCAAACAACCCACTCTTTTGAATTACCCCATTACTCTTGAAGGCTCCATGACCCTTTTAGACTTCCAGATTTACAACCTTAGTGTCATCTGTCTTTTATTCACTACACAGCATCAGTAAGTTGCTGAATCTTTTCTACCTCTGCAACATCTCATCATTCCCTATTTTACACCTCTCCCCTGGACTATTACAATACTCTCCTAATTCGTCTCCCTACCTCCAGTCACCACTCCACTCCAATTTATCCTCCACAGAGTTGCCAAAGTGAATTTGCTGAAGCACAGATTTAACTGTCAGTTCCCTAATTCAACACTATGGTGGTTATCTGAGTCTGTCAGATATTAAATCCCACACTTTCTTGCCCTCCCCCCTTTCTTAGACCACCTAAAAACTGGCTGGACTGCTTGATGGGTTCACAACAATTTGAATGAGGCAGGAAGCACTAACCTTATTCCTTTCAGTGAGATGCAAAACCACCACGCCTTACCCATTTGCCCTGACAGAACCTCCAGAATTCCAGCAATTGCATCTGACCTACTAATGTTGCTAAAAGACCCTAAACTCTGCCATTCACACTGTCACTATATCACTACAGCCTTAACACTGGGTTTTGTTGGCTCAGAGTGTAAATAGCAATTGTTTCTGTTCTGGCCAGAAACCCAGAGGATCTTTCCCTCCCAGACCGATTTTTTTTTTTTTTAGAGAAGGTAAGAGGCCATTTTTGCCCTCATTTTTAACCTAGCCTTAAATCACTGAATGGGTATTGCCTCAGACAATCTGAGACCTGGTATAGCCCTTAGCATAGTGACTCTGCCCAGCCCTCCCTCACTTAAATCCAATTAACCAGCAAGTCAGGACATCATTTGTCCTCTTTGAGAACAAAACACAAATAAATATAACAATAGTCTTAGGACTTCAGGATCTAGTCATCCATCTCATAACTGAATTCTTATGCTGTCTTCCCCCAGTTAAAGTGAGCACCCTAAGAGGTAGAGATTGCCTCAGCTTTTCTATTTGTATCCCTAGTATGTAGCACATAGTAAGCATTTAATAAGAGGGGCAGCTAAGTGGTGCAGTGGATAGATGGCTAGGCCTGAAGTCTGGAAGACTCATCTTCCTGAGTTCACATCTGGGCTCAAACACTAGCTGTGAAACTTAATCCTGTTTGGCTCACTTCCTCATCTGCAAAATAAGCTGAAAAAAAAAAATGGCAAACCACTCCAGCATCTTTGCCAAGAAAATCTCAAATGGGATCTTGAAGAGTTGGACACAACTGAAAATAACTGAACAACAAAAACACTTAATAGCTTTTCATTCATATGATTCATAACATACATTATTATTATAGCAGTACATGTGTATAACTTAAAAATAACTTTAAAAAATAAAAAACTTTTTTAAAAAATTCAGAAAGTTTGGATAAACCACAGGTCTCATGTTAGCAATGCCTCCAAGTTCAAGCTTTGGGTTATCAACAGAAGAATGACATCTATAATGCCCTATACCCAAATCATTGATAAAAATATAAAACACAGGGCCAAACATAGATACCTTGAGCAATGCATTGAAGAAGTCCTTCCAAGACAACACCAAACAATTATTAGTTATTCTGAGATCTGCCATTCAACAAGTTCTGAACCCATGTACTGTACCTTTGCCTCTCTTATCCACAAAAATAACTTTCACGTTAAATGCTTTTGCTAAAATCTAGGCAAACTGGGGTCAAATCAGACACCTCCAAGGGAGCTAGGAGAGAAGAGATACAGTCAAGGAAATAGCCAGGAGGCCTTAGGCATGACAGAACGAGAATAGGAAGTTCATGAAGATCTTACCAAGAGGCTGCTGTCAGGACTTAGCACGTGATTACACCAAGCTCTCACATGACCAGTTCAACAGGGGAGGTCCCAGAGTGGGACTCCCTAGATCCAATATCACTCCACAGATTCAGACAGGTCAACGATGCTTAAGAGTGTCAGACGGGAAAGTCTCACTCGAGTGAGTGTGATCAGTTTTCCTCTCTTTCTCTGCTTGTGATCTAACAGAAAGTCTGAAGTTGCTACCATAGAAAATTCTAGACATAGATCACATATGGGAAACTTTTATCTTTAAAAAAGGGCAGGAGGGAATAGAGATTATTAGAACAGCACACACAGTTTGTAGGGGAAAGACAATAGCCTGAATTGATTTATGCCAGCATCCTTCTAAATAAAGTTTGAGTCTCCCAATAGTTTTAAATATGAGATGCTAATTATCTTCTCACAAATCTGCTCTCCTATATTTTCTGTGTGGGTTATGAGTCACTTCACTTTAAGATTCTCATCATTTCCATACAATAAATTCCTCCTCACCAGTAAAAAATGGATCCAGAATATAATTTCTCCTTGGGGCGGCTAGATGAAGCACTGAATAGAGCACTGGCCCTGAAGTCAGGAGGACCTGGGTTCAGATCCAGTCTCAGACACTTAACACATACACACAAAAAAAACTAGCCATGTGACCTTGGGCAAGTCACTTAAACCCAATTGCCCTCAAAAAAAAAAAGGCAAAAAAAAATGTATACTGAATATAATTTCTCCTTGCTGGTCCCACTACATATTTTGAAGGATGAGATTAACATTAAGTTAAGAATTATCAATTTTGCTTTGGGTAGATAGAAAACTCAAGCAGATGTCTAGGTAATTATAGTTATTGTATGTGTGTCAGGGTTGTGATTATTTCCCAAATTCTTTATATTTCTATCCAGGTTGTTTACACTCCAACAATAATACCACTTAACACTTGTTTTCACTCAAATGTTAACCATCAGGCTCTCCCTGATTTCCAGTTCTTAAGCTTTCCTGTCTGCAAAGTATCTTCTAAAGTACAATACTACTCTGCCTCTTGACCTATTCATTTTGAACAACAACATACACTTCCAAAGCCCTTTTCCAGTAGTAAAATAGATTGCTGTCAAATGTTACCTAGACCTTGTGCATTTATAAATACATCTGAGGCCTTGGGTTTTATTGCTGGCTTTTTTACTAGATTTTGTCTGTGAATTTGTGGGTGTGTCTCCTGCTAGTCTGTTTCCTCCATTATAGCTAATTTATATCTAACTGATATACATATAAATTCTGTCCCTCTCCCTCCCTTTTGGGTTTAAAACCCTCTTGTTTAGATATGTAAGACTCTTGGCAAATGTATCCTTACTCTGTGTACTCCATCACTTACCAGAAGTCTGTCTTTCCTAGATCTTAAGCAGAATTCCAGAAATCCAAATGAAAATACTTCTTAACCAATCATTCACTTACCAATCTTCCTCTCTTCTGAAACCAGTGACTTCAATAGGCAACAATCATCAAAGCACAACTTGTGCTCCTAGTCTTCAATATTCTTGCCCAAGACTTCATAATCTTTAGTACTATTTTCTTAATTCTTTCTGGTATTTATGGTCAAATTAATGACAAGTAGTTAACAGTCATCAGGTTTGGAGGATTCTATGATGTCTTTGATACATTCCAAGGCATAAAGAACAAGTAGTTGCCTCACTACCTTTAAAGAGGGAGTCACCAATCAGTACTATTGTGTGTGATCTGACCTTCCCAAATGATCTTTCACATGAGATCATCCAGACTATAATCATCATTACTTAGGGAACAAATATTATCTCCCTCCTCTTTCAGAAGAACAGCTTGTTTCTTAGCATGTAATGTTTGATGGCCCTTTCTCCTTTTTACTTCTCCATAACATTTCTCTACCCTCTAAAACTCTTGACATAGATTAAAATGTTTCAGGTTCCTTTTCTTCTGTTTTCACATGGAAGCCCTTCTGGGTTTTCTTTTCTTAATAAGGAAAACGTTATCCAAGTCAAACCACAGGTTAATCAAATTACATTAAATTTTATTTTAACTCATGGGCATATGCCATGCTGAGTTCAAACAAAGCAAAATTTGGAAAATGGCTCCTTTTAGCTAAATACAAAATAAAGAGACCCCCTGCAGTGCTGGAGCTACTTGACAAAATATTAGGTTCATACAGAAGGAGGCACCTGTTGCCAATGTAAAGCTTTGCCAATCAATTAGTCAATCAATCAACAAAGATATATCAAGCACTTACTACATGTCAGACACTATGCTAAGTGCTGAGATACAAAGAACCAGGTAAGAAGCTCATATCCTAGTCAGGGAAACTTTCAACATATGTGAAAACAAGATACATATAATGTAAATGAGAGGTAGTCTCAGATGGAAGGCACTAACAGTGGGGGTAACCTGGAAATGTCTTCTTTAAAATTTTAAACATTTTTATTTGAAATTTTGAGTTCCAAATTCTATTCCTTCCTCCCTCCTCCCTGAGACAGTAAGCAATCAGATATAGATTATACATGCGCAATAATGTAAAACATTTCCATATTAGTCATTTTGTATAAAAAGATTTAAATAAAAGAAAATGAAAGGAAGAAAGTGAAAAATAGCATGTTTCAGTTTGTATTCAAATAATATCAGTTCTTTCTCTGGAGACAGACAGCATGCTCCATCATAAGTCTTTTGGGATTGTCTTGGATCATTGTAGTGCTGAAAACAGCTAAGTCATGCACAGTTCTTCATTAAACAATATTGCTGTTACTGTGTACAATCTGGTTCTGTTCACTTCATTTTACATCAGTTCACATAAGTCTTTCCATATTTTTCTGAAATCATCCTGCTTGTAGTTTCTTATCACACAATAATATTCCATTGTCATCATATGCCACAGCTTGTTTAGCCATTCCTCAATGGACTTCCCTTCAATTCTGGAAAGGCCTTTTGAAGAAGGTGGGATGTGAATAGAATCTTGAAGGAAGCCAGAAGAGGGCAGGGAGAAGAACATTCCAGGCATGGGGGAAGAGCAGTCAAAAGGCATGAAAAACTACATATTAGTTCTATGACCTTAAGCTAAATAATCTAACTTCTCAGAGTCTCACCTTTTTGTTAGTAAAGTTAACACTTATATAATCTAAGACTGATGGATATGGGATAACTGATATTTTCACAACTATTATTAAATTGTATACTTTTCCAGGCAGGCCAGAGCCCTATAATTTTAAAAACAAACAAAAAAAAAAACTGCAAAGAAGCTTTGCATGATTAACCTTCAACTGGTGTAATTTCAATATTTAAATTAAGTACATACATTTAAATGTAATACTCTAGCATGAGATGCCTTACAAAATCCCATGATAAATCAGGGAAGAGGTAGTAGCTAGAGTCAGTTTTAATCATCTGCCATTTCTCTCTTTTTCCTTTCCCAAGTTGTCTTAGATGTGCTGCTTGTGCAAAGGCAAAGGTTGTGCCTATCAACAAGAAAGCCCGTTTCAATTTCCCATTTGTGACTACCTACTCACCAAACCTTGTTTGGAGATGGATTTGATGGCAATACTTCAAAGGATCTGTGATTTCATTAGCATGGGTTCTACCTGTACAAATGCAGATCACAACACCTCTATAATGTAATACTGTCTTTGAGAGATTTTATGGCCTTAGCTAACTTGGTCCTTACACAAAATAGTCATCAGCCCTCACTTGAGCTCTCAGCTTGACATTCCTCAACTGCCAGATTCTTGTGCTCCCCCAGCACTTCACTGAGAACTAAGGTTATAACATAAGGTATTAAAGTGCTGCTTTGGTGGAGGATGACAAGATAGCTGTTTTGGTCTAGATTTATTAAAAAGGTATTTCCCAAGCACTTGAGCCTAAATGTGGATAAGCCTCATCCTTGTCTTTCTAACCAGAATAGAATACTTCATATTTATGGATTGCTTTTGTTTCTCACATAAACCCTGTTAAGTAGGTAGGGTGAAGTCTTTGTTTGATTATATTTTGTTTTAACTTGACTTGTAATTTATTAGTGTAGATGAGTCTTAGTGAAGAAACTATTTACCAAGGCAGATGGGCAGGAGTAAATGGCTTGCTCTGGATTACAGTTTATCAGAGTTGGGACTTAAACCTAGCTTTCTATGCACTATGACATATTACTTCTCAGTACAAACATTATACTTTTAAATATTCAATTCATTAAAACTCACTTTGTGCTAGGCATTGGAGATGGAGCAAAGAAATGAAATAGAAATCAGCCATCACAGGCTTGTCAATTTAGAAGTGGAAGGAACCTTCAAAATTATCTAATCCAAACCTCTCATTTTACAGATGAAAAACTGAGGAACAGAAAGTTTAAATTGTCCAAGGTTACACATGTAGTAAGAATTCAGGTCTGTAATGGAAATGCAAATTTAAAGATCTTCCCTGCCCTTAGGCCCTTTGATAGGCTTAAGAGACTCTGAGAAACTTCCTTGATTTGATAATATACTCTGCCTCCTAATAGGCTGAATGTGGTCACATGGAGCCTGTGGCAGGAGGCTTGGTTTTCAGGAATGCCCACACCTTGATACTGTGTGATTGGGCAGTGGGTCAAGAGGGTGGTTACATTCTCTGACCCAGGAGAAGGCTATATAATCCCTGATGCGAGGCTTTGCTTTGGGGCTCACTTTGAGAAGTGTTCTGTGATTTGATCAGGTGAGACTCTGGGAAGCCGTTGTTGAGAGCCCCCCGGCTTTGAAAAACCCAGATGTTGATTTGGTATGGATGTAATGATTGGACAGTTTGGAAACCTGTCTACTTGATCTGTTTCTCTGTCTTGATAATTCTGTCTGTATACTCTGAAGTTCGGGGTGCTGACCTTTTTCCCCTGAACTAGGTAAACAATACATATTTGACTGATTAAAGTAAGCTTGTTAACCCATTTTGAGTTGCTTTCCTTTAACAAAGCAGATCTAAGAGCCTGTGTTGGCAGTCTCCCTGGGGACACTGGGGTGCTTGCTGATACAAGGTCCTAACCCAAATTTGGCATTTTCCCCTCTACACCATACAGCTTTTCCTACAACATGTATGGTCCATTAAAGTTTACTGGAGTTCAGAGAAGTTACTTGATTTAATATAGATGAGGAGTGGTACACAAGTGACAACCAGGCCTCAACTCCAAACCATCTGACTTCAAATCTAATACTCTTTCCAATAGGAGCAGGTCCAAGTAGTTAAAAGCAAAGCAAGGGTTCCCATTTTCCTTCTTCATTTCAACCCCTAAGCTGCCACATAACTGCATTATTAGATAAATGAGAAAGTTACTATAACAAGTAAATATATTGAGGCTATCAAGAAAATCTTATGAAAGAATGTTAAAGTTCAAAGTCTGAGAGATTTTAATTTTCTGCAACGATTATGACATACTATGGCTGACTTTCAATGAATCTACCAATTACAGTTTTGGGAGTAGCTGGGTCACTCTTGACACATATGATGAACTAGCCGGCTGAATGACTGAGCACTGGAGTCAGGAAGACCCAGTGTGAAATCCTACCCTACTCTACTTCTCTGTGTGATCTAGTCAAATCATTTAACTTCTCTGTTCCTCAGTTTCTTCATCTGTAAAATGGGATTGAACTTAATGGCCTCTGAGATCCCTTCAAGCTCTATATCTAAGATCCTTTATTTATGATATTCCCCTGATATACTACCTGAGCAAAGAAGAAAAGTCAGCATGGGGAGTTTGCTCCACCAAAGCAAATGCCTTAGGTGAGTCCTAAGGATTTGCCAAAAGAGATGAGGTTAACTGCACAGGGTCACACAGCTATTAAGCATTAGGGGCAGAATAACTTTGATAGCCTTAATATGTTTACTTGATAAATAGTAACTTTTTGGGTTACCTAAAAATGTAGTAATATACCAGCGTAGCAGTTGAGATGAGAAGGTAAGATGATAATCCTTGCTTTGCTTTTAGCCATTTTGAGATCCTCTTTCTACCGTAAAGAATACTATAGCTGAAGTTAGAAGTCATCTGAACCTAGGTCTCTTGTCTCCAAATCTAGTACTTTATCCACTTTATCAAAGCTTGCCTTATCCAAAAAGGAAATTAATTCGATTTTTAAAATAGTAATTAATTTTTATGGGAATATTTTTTACATCACCTAAATTTCTCCCTGTATCACTTCCTTCCCTTATCCCAAAAGCCATCCCATAACAAAGAATATTTATAGAACAAGAGGATATAGGAAAAAGTCACTAAAACCAATCAAAATATTGAAAAAAAAAAACTGACTATACACAATCTAACACACCCACAGAACCCCATTTCTGCAAAGGAATTAGGGGAAGAGTCTTCTCATAGCTCTTCATTAGGGTCAAGCTTATTCCTTATAATTTCCCAACGTTCAAGATATTCAATAATCAATATTGATTATTTTGTCATTATTGTTCTTTCCATTTACACTGCATATATTTTTAATTTAATTTTTCAATTAAAATATTTTTCTCTTCCTCCTACTTCCCCTACATGGGGAGTTATAAGAGGTGAACCATTTTAAGAAATAAGCATACATAATCAAGTAAAACTTAATTCCTGCATCATCTGCTTCAAATAAAAAAATGCCTCAATCTGCGCCCAGAGTCCATCATGAAGTGGTGAGTAGCATATTACATTATAGATCTTTTGGGATTGTGATCAGTCATTACACTGACCAAAATTAAGTCTTTCAAAGCTGCTTGTCTTTACAAACTGTTCGCCTGGTTTCAAGTATTTCACTCTGCATCAATTCACATAAACCTGCCCAGGCTTCTCTCAAATTGTCCCTTCGTTTCTTACAACACAACTGTTTCCACTACAACAGTAAAAACAATAATTAGCATTTACATAATGCTTTAAGTTTGTAAAGTGCTATACATATATACATTATTATCCCTATTTCACAGATGAGGAAACTGAGGCAAAGAGAGCTTATATGACTTGCTCAGAGTCAAAGAGCTAACTAAGCAAGAGTGAGAGGGAAGCTCTGAATGTGGGGCTAAGTCCAGAGCTCTTAGCTATTGTGTAATCATTCCCCAATTGATGGGAAACCTTAGTGACTCTTTGCTACCACAAACATGCAGAAAAAGATGCTCTAAAAACATTTGTCCTTTTCCTCTCCCTTTGTTCTCTTTGGGATACAGACTTAGTAGTGGTACTACTGGGTCAAAGGGTATGGTTCCAAAAATGGTATATGTTTTTTGGTTCTTACTTCACTTTGCATCAGTTCCACTGTCTTTCCACATGCTGTTCAGCATTCTTCATACTCATTGTTTCACAGCAATAATATTTCATCATTTCACTGTTTTACAGTAGTATTTCATTACATGCACATATCAATTTATTTAGCCATTCCCCAATCAATGCATATCTTCTGTTCCCAGTTCTTTGCTGAAACTATAAACATTTGGGGGCATAATAGTCTTTTTTTTTCTTGCTTTTTGGAGGGGGGAAGGCAGGGCAATTAGGGTTGTGACTTGCCCAAGGTCACACAGTAAGTGTTGTCAAGATGGTCGAATTTGAACTCAGGTTCTACTGACTCCAGGGCCAGTGCTCTATTCACTGCTAACTGTTCCCTATAGGGTCTTTTTTAAAGTCACAATTTGTTTAGCCATTCCCCAATTAACAGACATCTTGTTTCCAGTTCTTTTTTAAAACAAAAAATGCTGCTATAGATATTTTGGTGCATATAGGTACTTTCTCTTTATTAGTCATTATCTCTGCAGTATATGTCAAATAGTGGAATATAGCTCAATGTTTTAGCTACTGTTTGCATAAATCCAAACTGCTTTCCAAAATTGTTGTACAAAGTCATAGCTTCATCAACAATACACAATGTGCCTACCACTTCACAACTTCTCCAACAATTATTATTCCCATATTTTGTCATCTCTGCTAATTTACTGGGTATATGGTAAAATCTTGGGATTATTTTGATTTGCATTTCTTTTATTATTAGATTCAGAGCACCTACAGAGTAAAATGTGAGCTGCTTAAAAATGGAGACTATTCTGTTTTTTCTTTGCATCTATAGTGCCTAGCAACATAGTAAGAGCACAATAAACACTTATTGAAATCAACACAAGGGAGGGCATCAAACCCGGGCTTTTCCTATTGTCATGAAGCCTTCAAGACATGACTCTCTTGTGTTAGTACTACTGTTGCAAAAACAAAAAAAAACACTGATAAAAGCAACATTCACTAAGTACTTAGGGCAAGCATATAATTTCTTTGATTTCTCTGAGAAAAAGAAACTATTCCTCAGAATGAATTTAAAGGCCAATGGAATTTCTAACAAATGCTCTAAAAGATCAATTTATGAAGTTAGAAAAGATTATCTTAAGATTCCATACATTTGACAATCTTGCCAATTATACCTTCAATCTCTCTCAAACATAGTTCCCCTTCTCTGCTCAAACTGCCACCACTGTAAATCAGGGTTTGTTAATTCTTTCTTGAACTTTTCTTACCAAGTAGCTGCTCTGTCCTCATCCTTCATCCCAATCTATATTGCTACCAAAATAACCTTACTAAATGTACAGTTCTGACCTCATTTTCTTTTCACCCATTTCCAAAAACTTTCAAGGGCTTATTATATAACAGGAATAAATACAAGCTTTTAAACCTCTACAATCTATTTCTAATCTACATTTCTATCCTTATTTTGCATTATTCCACTTCATAAAGGCAGGCTAAGTTGTTTCTTTTTTGTTTTCTTTTAAGCAATTGGGGTTAAGTAACTTGCCCAAGGTTACACGGTCAGTTGTTTTGTGTGTGTGTGTGGGTGTTAAGTATCTGAGGCCAGAACCCTAACTCCTGGCCCGAGCTCTTACTCACTGTGCCACCTAGACACCCCCAGGCTAAGTTTTAAAATCTATTACTATCTATTCTCTGTGCACTCATGCTGCCAGAAAACAATATCATCTCTGCCTTCTCCTCCTCCTCCTCTAGTACAACCTCCTCCACAAAGATTTCTTTGGTTTCCTTCTTCAGTTGAAAAGTAATTCTTCACAAGAGCTACTCCCAAACAGATACATGATCAAAGGATATGAAGAGGAAATTATCAACAGCTGTGAAAAAATGCTCCAAATCACTAATCAATAAAGAAATACAAATTAAAGTCTGAGATTACATCTTCCACTCAGACTGGAAAACATGACAAAAAATAGAAAATAAAAACTGCTGAAGGGGCTGCTCCGAATTGGTCCAGAAATAGGTCTATATCCCTCAGAAAGTCAAAGAAGGAAAAATATTTATAGCAACTCTTTATGGAGTAGCAAAAACTAAAAACCTGAATGAATTGATTCAAGGTGAATGAGCAGAACTCACTTTATATAATAGTTTATAGCTATATAGTAACATTATATAAAGGAAGACAAATTTGAAAGACTTGAGATCTCTGATCAATACAATGGCAAACCATGATTCTAGATGAAACATGCTACCTACCTCCTGACAGTATTGACGGATTCAAGATGCAGAATGAGACATCTATTTTTGGATATGTTCAGTGCAGTGATTTGCTTTGCTTGACTATGCATATTTGTTATGAGGGTTTTCTTTTTCTTGTGTTCACTTAGGGGAAAGATGGGAGGTTGAGAGGGAAAAAGAAGTTAATTTTTAAAAAGTAATTTTCCTCCCATTAAATTATTAGCTTCTTGACAGCATGACCTATATAATTTTTCACCTTTGTATTGCCAAAGACAACATGAGATCAAATGAAAATTTGATCAGAAGCAAATATAAAATGTTCTTTTGGGCTCTTATAGCCCTTCAAAACATGGCTGCCTCTTCCTACCTTTCCATGCTTCTTATAACACATATAGCTTCAAATCAAAACTTTTTTATTCACTAGATAATTTAGACCTTTTCAAGTCTCTTTTCAAATTTTTTTTCTATTATAAAAAATAAACATGCATCCATAGCTGTTTACATTTCATTTCAACAAGTAGAATGTAAACATCCTCATAATGAAGCAGAAGCAGTAAATCATAACAGTGATATGAGAATTAGAAGCCATAAGTTCTACAGAACCAGTAGTATGTAATCAAGAACACTGGATTTAGAGCCAGAAGAACTGGCTTGAATTCTAGCTCTCCTACTTACTACCTGTATCACATGTAAGTTACAAGTAACTTCTTTGGGTCTCTCTATTATTATCTGCAAATAACAAGTTCTCATCTATAAAATGCAGGGGTTAGACTAAATGACCTTTAAGGCACCTTCCTGCTTTAAAATCTATGATCCTAGTATGGACTTTGCTACTGACAAATTCATAACTGGGCAAGTCACAACCTCTACAAACCCCTTAGTTTCCTCACCCATAAGAAGAGACCACATATTACTTCACAGATTTCTTAATTTTTTCCAAATTATTATTTTTTTTTACATTTTGATTTCCAAATTCTCTCCATCTCTCCAGTCCTCCCTCTGCCCACTGAGAAGGTAAACAATATGATATTATATATTTGAAATAATGCAAAACATTTCCATATTATTCCAGTTGCCAAAAAAGGAGAGAAAAACAAAGTGAAAATGAAAGAAGTATGCTTTAATCAAAACTCAAAGGTCATCAGTTCTGCGGTCCTTTAGAATTGTCTTGGGTCACTGTATTGGGCAGAGCAGCCAAATCTTTCACAGTTGATCACTGTTACAATATCGCTGTTACTGTGTACAACGTTCTCCTTATTTCACTTTGCATCAGTTCATCTAAGTCTTCCCAAGTTTTTCTGAAACCATTCCCCTCATTTCTTATAGCAAAAAAGTATTCCATCACAATCACATATCATGACTTGTTCAGTCACTCTCCAATTGATGGACATTCCCTTAATTTCCAATTCTTTGCCACCATAAAACAAGCTGCTATAAATATTCTTAGGTCTTTTCCTTTTTCTTTGATCTCTCTGGGATACAGACCTGCTAGTGTACAGATTTCTTGTGAAGATGAAACATGTTAGGAAATTCAGAATGACCATATGGAACTGACGTGTACAATAAGCCCAAAGGGGAAAAAAAATCTCCAGAAAGCTCAAACATTGTGATGCTAAAGTACTGGCTTCTTCATACTTCAGTGAGGCTCAAGCAGGAAGACCAAGAAGAGCAGAGAGAGTAGAATGCAAAGACAAGACAGATAAAAATCAAGGAAAATTTAGGCCAGTGAAAATGAGGACCCCTTTAAAAAGTTTATAAAGATTCTGAAACCCCATCCACTTCTTCCTAAACTTTCCCATTTGATTGATAGCACTACCATTCTTCCAGGTTTCCAGTCTTAAACCCTAGTATCATCTTAGATTCTTCTCTCTCCTAAATCCCTCTAGTTACCAATCTCTGTTATGCCTACTTCTGCAATGTTTTTGCACTTGATTTTCCCACTGTCATGTTCAGGCTCTCATTACCTGTCTCCTGAGCTATTAAAATATCATTTAATTTGGCATCCCTGGCTCCCCTTCACGATGCCTACAAATTAACCTTCCTAGAAGCCTGGTCTAATTATCTCACTCCTATTAGTGACCTATAGAATACAATATTCCCACATTCTAGCATTCAAAGTCCTCCACAGTCTTACTCCAATTTTCTATCATAATCAGCTGCATGCACACTCGGCCAAACCACACTAAATACTCTTGATATTAACTTACTTTTTCCAGCCTTTGACAGATTATGCCTGGGGCAAACTCCCTTTCTTCTCAGTCCAATCCTCCAGAAACCCTAGACTGCGATATTCTATCCACTGCCCTTTCTCTCCCCCATCCTGACTTTCAAACCACTTAACATGACCTGATACCATTAGTCCTTCTGTAACTAGTATTAGGGTTATAAATAATGTGTTGTTATTCAGTTGTTTCGGTTATGTCTGACTCTTCATAACCCCATCTGAGGTTCTCATGGCAAAGATACTGGAGTAGTTTTCCATTTCCTTCTCCAGCTCATTTAACAGATGAGGAAACAGAGGCAAACAGGGTTAAGTGACTTGCCCAGGGTCACACACCTATTAAGTGTCTGAGACCAGATCTAAACTTGGCAAGATGGAAGATAAGTCTTGTCTCCAGGGATACACTTTATCCACTGTACCACTCAGGAGAAGAAAGTGAAGCTGGTCACCTTGCACAGTCCTCTCTCAAATTAAAGTCAACTGCAAGTCATGTCATCATCTCCCTGAAGCAATGGTCCTCTTCAAGAACGACCGACAAACACAAGTAAGGTTATCCAAAATACATGTTTTAAACATAGATACCAAACATAGACACCTCACTCTAAATTGTAAGATTACAAGCAAGGAGTCTCAAAACTAGACCAAATTCCTGAAGGTTCATTTAATTAAACTGTCTGAACTCTTTTCTTCCCCCAGGGCTCTATCTCCTCCCTTCAAATATTCTTATCTGCCCATATCTGCACCCAGTGCCCCAGGGGCCAGGAGAACACGTAGGAACTAGGTGTGTCTATAGCTCCCAAACTGGACTAGGGCCCAAAGGAGGGGAGGTGGACCCCAGCAGAGAGGAGGGAAGAAGGTGTGGATGCTTAGCCTGCCCCAATCACCATGGAACAAAGTTCTCCAACAGTCTCCCATGGGGATTAGAAGGAGAAGATTTAGGACTGCTTAAACAAGAGAAAATGGTGAAAACGAATTTTTCCTCTTGGGGGGAAAGGAAAAACTTCAAAAGGGAGACTCAACTACTTCTTTATTCACCTCTTTTTTCACCTCCCCAATTCAAAAAACTCCAGTGACTCCCTATCACCTCCAGGTAAAAATATAAAATGCTGTTTGTTGTCCTTTGAAGTTGGTCCCTTCCTGCACTGTACTCCTCTCCTCCCTCGAATCCTTGGTTGAGTGACCCACCCCAGGTCTCCTCGCTGCTGCCCATCTCCCGACTCCAGGCATTTTCTCTAACTGTCGTCCTGCCTACCTTCTGCTCTCCCGCCTTCCTTCAAGCCAAGTCCCCCTTCATTCCAGGGCGTCCCCCTGAAGGTCTCCCCAGATTGACCCCGCAAGTGTCCCGCTAATGCACTTATTTGCATGAGCTCCTGGGGAGCTGCAACTTTCCCCGGCCCTTCTCCGAATCCCCAGCACTCAGCACCGCGCCAGGCGCATAATAAATGCTAACTAAGCGGCCGACAGCTCCTTAACCTCCGGAGCTGGTACCCCACGCCTGGCTTTGGCGTGCACCCCATTCCTCTCCGCCCCGCCCCCCATGACTCAGCATTTGGGCTCAGCAGCAAGCACCGCTAGCTCGCCCGGCTCCCCTGGGGGAGCGAAGTCTGAAGGTGCACCCAGCGCGGGCCCATTCGCCCCACGCCTCACCACGCCTTCTGCGGTGTGGAGAGAGAACGGTATGGCCAGGATCCCAAGAGACGGCCGGCACTCCAGGAGGCTGAAGGAGCCCAGCACCACGCGGCAGGGGCAGGTGGGGGCGGGGGAGGAGAGGCAGGAGGCGCTGCAAGTGGGGGAAGGGGAGGGTTAGAGGAGGTAAGGAAGGAGCTCCGCCACTGCCCCCTGTAAGGGCGGCAGGACCCATCCGCCCGCCCCTAGTTATGCCCTTGCCTGCTTCTGCTCGAAGTGGATAGTGCCTTGCACTGGGCCGTCGCCCTTCAAAACGCACACAGCCTTCAGCATATCTCACGGGCAGGCGAGCGCGCGGCCCTTGCACGTCCGAGACGGATGCCGGTAGAGAAGAAACAGACGGCCCGAAGAAAGCAAAGCGACCCAAAAAGCGAGGGGGTAAATGCTTAGCCGCAGGCTACGCAGTAGCTCACTTAAGGGCACGCACTGCCGTCACTCCGCGCCTCCCCGACTCCTGTCCGACCAATGAAAATGCTCTCTCTATCATGACTCTTCCCGCCCTCCCCGAAGGCGGCCACCAATCAGGAAGGTCGCTCACTCCCCCCCCCCCCCCCCCCCATACTTAGAAATCTTAGCCCTTTGCCCGCCTAAGCTTGTACTTAACCGTAGAAAGAGCTAGAACCCTCGGTGCCTCTTCACGAGGTCTTCCGCGTGAGAAGTGTGCACTTCGCTCCTCTGCCGTCTTTCCCCTCCTTGGACATTGATGATTGCTGCAGGGATCGATCATTGAACAATGGCGCCTACTATCGCATGTGACTGACACAGCCTCTCTTCTTACCGAGCCAGTGTTCTAGTGGGAGAGACAATAAGACCATAGGGAAATATAAAATGGGAAAAAGAAAAGCCAAGTAGTAACAGTCGTTGGGGAGCGAAGTCACTGGGGGGAGGGGAAGGCGGGAGAGGAGACATCAGAAAAGGCTGAGTGCAGAAGGTGCTGCTTGACCTATGCCCTACAGAAAGAGGGATTCTGGGAGCCAGAGCTGAGGGAACGCACACCCGGCACGTGGGGCTGCCAGTGCAAAAGCTCGGAGAGGGGAAATAGCGCTTCCCCCCTAAGGAACTGCATTGGCAGGATCTCAGAGTGTGAGAAGGGGAGGGATACCCGGTGAGGCTACAGAGACAGGTTAGGGCCAGGTTGTGAAAGGTCTTTAAAAAGCTAAGCAACGTGTATAGTTTGTCCTTCAGGCAACAGGACACCAGTGGAATTGTTTGCTCTAAAGAGTCATGTGACCAGATCCTGAGCCCAAGGAAAATTACTTGGCAGCAGTTTGTAAAATAGACTTAAAGAGACATTCTGAGGGAGGGACCTCTTAGCAGGCCCTTGCAATAATCTGCTGGAGAAGTGAATAGGGCCTGACTAAGGCTGTAACTATGAGAGGGGAGTGGGGAGAAGGAATGGATCGTGAGAGAGGTGAAAGTGGAAAAGGACATGATCTGACAACTCATTGATTATGGGGGGTTGAGGAAGAGTGTAGATTCCAGGATAATAGCCAGGCTGCAAGCCTGAAAGTCCAGAAGAATGGTGGGGTTTTTGACAGAAATGGGGAAGGTTTGTGAGGAAGGAAAACGAGTTCTGTTTTGCCTATGTTGAGTTTAAGATAAGTCTCTGGATTATCTAGTTTCAAATGTCCTGTGGACCAATTAGTGATACAGTTCTGAAGCTTGAGGGGAGATTAGGGGATGGAATTTTACAGGGTGTTCCCAAAGTCATAGTGCAGCTTTAAGCATTAATAACTTTAATAAGGACTTTTGGGATTCCCTGTATATCTAGAGTCATCTATACAGAAATGAGAGTTAAATCCATGGAAACTGCAGAGGTTACCAAGAAAGAGACTATAAAGAAAGAAGGTGAGCTAGAACCCATTAGTGGTGTGTTAAAACTGGCTCAAACTACCAGCCTATGTTAAATTTTCAGTGTGAGCAGTTGCACCTTGGAAAATGGCAAACACTACAAATCAGGGCTTGATATATTGTTTTGTAGCTTGCCTAGACCTAAGAAAGTGATGGGAGAAAATGTTAATAATGCAAGTTAAACTTAAAAGTGTTTCAAGAGCATTATTTTTTTCTCTCAGAGAACAGGTTGTTAAACATTTACCAACACACCACTGCCTGAGCCAGTTCAAGCTGTGGTCAGCATAGCCCTGAAACACCCTGCAATTAGAGGGTGTAATGTGAACAATGAAATAAGGAAAGAGACTGAGAAGAAGTGGTCAAGGCAGATAGGAGAAACAAACGAACAAAAAAAGTCTTATGAAAATTTAGAGAAGAAAGATTATCTAGTAAGAAAAGGTTAGTTAACAGTACCAAATACAAAAAATAGTCAATAAACAGTTATTAAGTACACTCTGTCCTACACATTGTGCTAAGAAATACAACGAAAGGCAAAAACTAGTTCTTGCTCTTAAAAGTGTTGTGGTTTAAACCCAGAGAAGCGAAAAACTGTTGAGGTGGGGACTTTGCCCACCCAAAAACTGTTGCAGTTTCATGATGTGTTGTGGTGGAACCATTTCAAAGAATTCAGAGTCAGATCACTTCTAATCCAAGTACAGGTAGATTGATGCCTCTCATGAAGCGGGCTAAATTCCAAGAGGAACCAGCAATGTTACAGAAAGCAAGATGGATTTTTATAGGATAAAGATTCAATTACATAATGAAAATTTACATAGAATAGAGGGATATGAAAAAGGCAGGTGGAGTTTGTTAAGGAATTAGGTTCCATCTAGGGTTTGGTGGTTAAACATTCTGGTCGTGTTGCCCTCTAATTGGCTAACTATTGTTGTCTTGTCTGGTTAAGACAGGTAGTTAAGTATTGTGGTCCTGTCTTGGGCTAGATGGATGATGTGATTGTGATTGAATACAAGAACACACCTGTTTCTGTGGGAATGGGTCTGGAGGCAGTGACCAGTTAGAGACAGTAGCTAGGTTCCATCATATGGACACATCTGCTGTTTCTGTGGGAATTAAGAGTTCAGGGACACATCTGTTGTTCTAGTGAACAGTGAGTCAGGCATACATGAAGAAGTTAGAACATGGGGGGGAGGGGAGGCTAGGTAGGTACGGTGGGATGTTGTTCATTGGGGCTGGGCCCATAATGAAGTTAGAATATTGGGACTGGGGGAAGCTTTATTAGGATTCCATCAAGTGTTCATATAGGGGCGGCTAGGTGGCGCAGTGAGTAAGAGCGCCAGCCCCGGAGTCAGGAGAACCTGGGATCAGTTCGGGCCTCAGATACTTAACACCCACACAAAAAAAAACTGGCCTTGTAACCTTGGGCAAGTTACTTAACCCCAATTTCTTTAAAAAAAAAAAAGTGTTCATAGTATAATATGGGAAACAAGATGCAAACAACTATTTGCCAACAAGCCACACACCAGAAATATGGGAAGTAATCAACAAAGGGAAGGCACAAGAATTAAGTAGGAATAATAAAAGACCTCCTATAGAAGGTGGGATTTTAGCCTGCACTTGAAGAAAGCCAGGGAAGACAGGAGGCAGAGATGAGAAGGAAAGAGGTCAAGAAGGATGAGGACTGAGAAAAAAAAAAAACATCAGACTTAGCAATTAAAGGATCAATAGTGATTGTGGAAAGAAAAATTTTAGTTGTGAAATCCAAAGCTGTATTGCAGAGGGGTGGGGAGCAATGAGAAAGAGGTCATGGAGACCTCATACTTTAAAAAAAAAATTTGAGAGATGGAGGAGACCTGAGTAAGTTTGAAGGCAAAAAGAAAGGAACCAGTAGACAGGGAGAAGGTGAAGATTCAAGAGAGAAGGAAAATGATTGAAGATGCAGTCTGCTGGAGATGATGGGAGGGGATAGCATAAAATACTCATGTAGAGGTGTTGGCCTTCCTGAGGAAAAGGATCACCTCTTTGTCAGAGACTGGGGAGAAAGGAGGAGAGAGTGGGTTATGATATCAAGGGGATTTGAGGTTAATAGAATAGGAGAAATGATGGTTTATATTAATAGCCTCATTTTCTCACTAATGCAAAAGTCAAAGTCCTCAGCTGAGGAGATATGGTACAAGGGAGAGGTGTAGCAGGTTTAAGGAAGGAAAAGAAGGTTTGGAATAGTTAAGTGGGGACTGAGATAGAGAATCGATTTGGGAGAAATAAAAGGACTGATTTGCTTCAGTGACAACCCAGTTGAGGTCGGATAACATGAATTTGTAATGTATTAAATCAGCCCGACTTCCTCCTGTTGCTTTCAGCAGCTACTAAGTAGGAGAGGTAGTCCAAGTGTGGATGTTTGGCAAGAGATGAGTGGCAGTAGTCAATTTTGCTATAACATTTATTCTGAAAACTCAGATTTATTCCAATGGATATAACTTGAATTCCACATTTGTTTATGTGATTTTTTGTCTGCAAGAAACCTTAAGTGAATACTGAAAAATGCATTCAGGTGAACTGAACCAAGTAGGAATATACAAAATGGACACATGCACACCACTGTTAGCCTATAAAATTGTTTTACTATTCTTCTGTATTTGTGGACTTTTCTAAAACAACAACAGCAACACCCCCACACACACACACACTCATTTGACATCTCAAATCTAAGTTTCATATTTATTATTATGTCTTCTGGTGCAGAAGGAGTTATGGGCAGAGGATAACGACACCACTCCATACCTCATTTTCTTCTGCCACTACTGAGGCCCCTTATGTTATGTGCCCTACCTAATGTCATGGACTAATAAGCAGCAAAGTGATGCCAGTAGTAGAGTGCTGGGTCTGGAATTAGAGAAGACCTAAATTCAAATCCAGCCTCAGACACTTCCTAGCTGTGTGATCCTAGGCAAGTCATTTAACATGTTTGCTTCAGTTTCCTCAATTGTAAAATGGAGATAATTTAGTTACCTATCTCACAGGGTCATTTTGAGGATCAAGTCAGATAATATTTGTAAATCATTTAGCACAGTGCCAAGCATATAGTAGAAACTATATCAACATTTATTCCTTTACCAAGCAGCACAAGGACATACATGTCACCACTATTTATTCTTAACTATGTAACATGTATAAAATAATACCACTTTTTAAATTAGGTTCCTATCTTTTTTATGTCAATTTGTGGTATGGCCTCATGCCATATTTCCCATATGCTCTATGGTTCTTATTATTTGATTTTGCATTGTGAGGTGATTTTTAGGAATGCATATATGTCTCATTATTGACTGTAAAAGAGGGAAAAGAACTAAAAAAAAAAAAGAGGACATTGTAGAGTTAAAGTGGCAAACTATTTATTAATTTGAGGCTAAAGAAAGATACATTAATAAATCCTGTGTGGCAAAAAAATCCCAGGGGATTTTTTTACAACAAAGTAAAGAAACTAAAATTTAGCTAAACTTATTTTTTTGAGTTAACTAAACTTATTTTAAAAATAGAAACTTTAAAAACTGATATATAATATACAATACAAGTTTTTGAGACTTTAGTTACACCAGGATACATATAATTGTTAGGACATTAGAATACTTATAAAAGCCCAAATTTCAGGAAGTGGAAGAACAAGGCAAATTCCATCTTGGAGCAACTGACAAAAATCTGATTTGAAAAGTACATTCTTAGTAAATTTCAAGGACTCTTATGAGGGAAAATATTTTAGAGTTTAAAACATAGGCATTGTAGAATTAGAATGTAAACATAGAAATAGCAAAGTCCTTTAACTTCCTTGGCATTTTGCCACTATTGCTTAATCAAGCTGTATCATGTAGAATTGGAACAGTACTCAGAGTAATCTAATTCTCTTGTCTTTAAACAATTAAAATGTCTTGATTTATGCAACAGTGACTCAGTACTTGGCTTCTGACAATTTGGAGATTCAATTGAGATATGCTCTGAGCACCTGCCACCAAGGGATCAAGACCTGAGTTGGCCCTCTGAGCCCAACTATTTTGTATGTCCCATTCCATCCATGGCAAATTGTAGCACCAATGCAATATTCACAGCATAGATGGTAACTAGGAATATGCTGGCATAGTTTTGAATTGCAAAATATAACAGACTCTCCATATAGAAGACAGAAGCAAAACCTTTATTCAGACACCAGAAAGCCAAATCTCAAAACCAGAAAGCCAAATCCCAACACCAGAAAACCAAATCTATCATAGCAACAGAGAAATCAACATGCCATAACACTGAAAGGAGCCACACCATACCTAGCTATCTCCTTGCCTGCATCCTCTCCTTCCTCCAGCTCTGACTCCCAGCTTCCTACTCCACCCATTCAGCAAACTCCTCCTACCATAGGCTCCACGTGATTACGTCTGGACTATTGGGGGCAGGGAAGATCTTCAGATTTCCATTCCCATTACACAAGTACCAGAGTCACAACCAGTTTTTGTTCCCTTTAATGCTTGGTAAAATAGCTACTCTTAAATAGACTCTGGTGGGCTCTATGTTAGTTTCTATGTCTAATTTTCATTTTATCACCTGTGTGGAAGCTCAGTGTTTACTGTTGTCACTTTATTCTTTGTTGTCTAAATTGAGAAGTAATGACAGCCAGCCCATCCTATCCTGATTAAAAGGAAATTTAATTAAATTGTTTTAGCCTTAGAGGAAATTCAAACTGTCATAAACAAAGTGAGTGCATACTTAGTCAAGGTTTGGACAAATCAACTATATATATATAGTGTCATAGTCATATGGAAAGAATTTCTTTTTCTCATGGTCTGATTTAGCAATAGAGAAAAGATTTTTAAAAAGTGAAGGTTTCAAAGTTTTAAAAGGATACAGCTTTATCTCTACATTCCTAATTATGTCCAGTTAATGTCTAGAGAGATAAGAAGAAAGGATTTTTTTCTTCCCTATATATAGAAGTTTATGGCATTGGGAACAAAAGAAAAACTAACTTTGTGATTTAGGTATAGTCTTTTAAAGCAAATTTCCAAATTAAGAAGGGAGTGAATTTTTATTGTATTTTTTTTTGTGCTTAAATATCCTAAAAGGGATTTTGGGGGTATATCTCCCTAAGATTTTTAAAAGATGAGGGTTTATAGATTTTGTATACAAATATACTTTTTAGAAAGATCTTACATGCCCCTAATAAGCACAAAGGATTAATATTTTCCAATAATTATCACTTATTGTGAGCTTGTTGGTAATAACATTAGCTTTAGACACAACTGTACCCTGTTCTAAGTTGTAAGCAATGGAACTTGCTGTATGAGATAGAACCTCTTGGAACTGTAATTTTGATTTGCTCTAAGTTTGAATCCAGGCAAAACTGTTTAAAACAATTGTTAAGTCAGTAGTCTCCCATTCAAAGGAAAATGCCTAGAGCTGCTAACAGGAAGTGGTGCTTTTGGATCTCCAAATTTTTTTTGTATTTCTTTAGTATTTTATTTTTCCCCAGTTACATGCAAAAACAATTTTTAACATTTGCTTTTTTTTTTTAAACTTTGAGTTCCAAATTCTCAAACTTTCTCCCTCCACACCTCCTCACCCCCATTGAGAAGGCAAGCAATTCAATAGAGGTTATACATGTGTAATCTTGCATTTCAAAATTTAACAGTCATACAGGTAAATGTAGATTATTGAGAAGGTAATGGCAGGAACCTTCTGACTCAGTTTCCCCATTGAACTGTTTCTCCTCTAAGCAGAAAAGTTCTGTTTTTAGATCATAAGCTTGAATACTGTGAAATACTGTCATCTAGACAGACAGTGTGCTAAAGGCATGCAATTCTGTTACGTGAATTGACTGTTTCAAAAAGATATTTGGGACATATCTGAAATCAGTCAGAGCTGAGGGAATTTTGTCTTGTAATTCCTAAAATAACAGTCTGATTTTGATGACACAGGTCTGACAGGACAGTTTTGAGAGGTCCATGTCCACCTTCCTTTCATGGCAAATTCTTCTGACCATGACAGGAGAACCCTAAATATTTTGTAATGAACCTTGTTGTTAGCTATCATCTAAAGGAACAACAACAACAAAAAAAAACCCTGCTACTTTTTTTCTGTTAGGAGAGAAAAAGATTCCTAGTGATTGCTTTGCCCTTACTGATGGAGTCTATCTCCCAGACCAGAACTGTCTGAGGTGCCTATTCTAAATATGGACCTTTATTTATTTATTTGTTTATTTTTAGAGTGGGGAAGGCAGGACAATTGGGGTTAAGTGACTTGCCCAAGGTCACACAACTAGTTAAGAGTCAAATGTCTGAGGCCAGATTTGAACACTGTGCCACTTAGCTGCTCCCACCTTTATTTATTTTTTGATGAGTCTTACTCCAGAACAATGGGGTGACTTTTCTGTAGGTGACATTCTGATACAATGACTTATCAGGTCCTTGAAAAAAGGGTATCTGAACACAATTACTTTTCACACAAATAAAGTCAGATCTAAACAATTGTAAAAATATTAATTGCTCATGGATAGGCTGAGCCAATATAATAAAAATGACAACTGAACCTAAATTGATATACTTTTTTAGTGCCATACCAAACTACCCAAAAATTATTTTATAGAGCTAGAAAATATTAGCAAAATTGATGTGGAAGAACAAAAGGTCAATCAAGGTAATTGATGAAAAAAATGTGAAGGAAGGTGGCTTAGCAGTACCAGATTTCAAACTATATTATAAAACAGTAATCATCAGGGGCAGCTAGGTGTCACAGTGAATAGAGTACTGGCCCTGGACAATAATTGCCAGAAAAGCAGAAAACAGTTTGGCAACACCTTACACCATACACCAAAATAAGGTCAAAATGGGTACATTATTTAGGCATAAAGGGTGATACACTTAGCAGATTAAGGGAGCATGGAGCAATTTACTGTTGGATCTATGTATAAGGGAAGAATTTATTACCAAATGTGAGAGAGAGAGAGAGAGAGAGAGAGAGAGAGAGAGAGAGAGAGAGAGCATTACATGATGTAAAATGGATAATTTTGATTACATTAAATTAAAAAGGTTTTGAACAAACAAAACTAATACAGCCAAGATAAGAAGGAAAGCAGAAAACTGGCAATTTTTACAGCAAATGTCTCTGACAAAGGCCTAATTTCTCAATTATATAGAGAACTGAGTTACTTTTATAGAAATAAGAGGCATTCTTCATTTGATAGATGGTCGATGGATATGAACAGGCAGTTTTCAGATGAAGTACTCAGAACTATCTATAGTCATATGGAAAAAATGACCTAGGGGGTAGAGCCAAGATGGCAGAGTAAAAGCAGGAATTTGCTTGATCTCCCATTCCAACCCCCTCCAATACCTGTAAAAAAATGACTCTAAACAAATTTTAGAGCTACAGAACTCACAAAGTGACAGAGAGAAAGAAACCTCTGGCTGAAGGCAGCTTGGCAGGCTAACAGGAAAGGTCTGTCTAACCAAGCTGAGGGCAGTCCTATGTGAGCAATGCCAGCCCAGACTCTCAGCCCAGACTGGCTGGAGTAGAAGTAGACTTCAGGAGAGTGAATTATTGGCAGCTGTGGCCATTTCCAGACTTCTCAACTCATAAATGCAAAAGCGAAAGTAAGAGGTCAGTAGGGAACTCCGCTGGAACTGGGTGGGAGAAGAGCACAGTCTGGCCTGCCCCTGGGGCAACAGAGGTGGCAGCAGCATCGTGCCTTGGGAGCTCCTGGCCTGCAGATTGTAGCAACCATTCATAGGGTAATTGCTCTTGCTTTGACTTCCTTGGATCTGGGTCGCAGTCTTGGGTGGTGGTCCTGGGAGGAGGAAAGCTAGTGTGCCAGAGCTTGTGGTGACTGTAGAGAGGGAGCCCTCCTCATAGCTCTGACAACAACTGTAAAAACCCCAGCAATTTGGGACACAGCTCTCTCTATTCTAGAAGCAGAGTTCTACCATGGCAAAGAGCTCAAAACTTAAGTAATTGGCTGCCAAGATGAGCAAGCAATGGAAGCACAAACAGACAATGGAATCCTTTTTGGGGGACAAAAAGGATCAAAACATGGAACCAGAAGAAGACAACAAAGTCAAAACTCCTGCATCAAAAGCCTCCAAGAAAAATATGAACTGATTATAGGCCATGGAGGAGCTCAAGAAAGATTTTGAAAATCAAGTAAGTGGAGGAAAAATTGGGAAGAGAAATGAGAATGATGCAAGAAAATCATGAAAAGTGAGTCAACAGCCTGCTAAAGGAGACCCAAAAATACACTAAAGAAAATAACACCTTAAAAAATAGACTAACTCAAATGGCAAAAGAGGTCCAAAAAGCCAGTGAGGAGAAGAATGCCTTAAAAAGCCAAATTTGCCATATGGAAAAGGAATTTCAAAAACTCACTGAAGAGAATAACTGCTTCAAAATTAGATTGGAGCAATTGGAAGCTAATAATTTTATGAGAAATCAAGATACTATAAAATGGATCCAAACGAATGAAAAAGTAGAAGGCAATGTGAAATGGAAAATAGATCCAGGAGAGATAATTTTAAAATTATGGGTCTACCTGAGAGCCATGATAAAAAAAAAGAATCTAGACACCATCTTTGAAGAAATTCTGCAGGAAAATTGCCCTGATATTCTAGAATCAGAGGGCAAAATAGAAATTGAAAGAATTCACCAATCACCTCTTGAAAAAGATCCCAAAAAGAAAACTCCTAGGAATATTATAGCCAAATTCCAGAGTTCCCAGGTCAAGGAGAAAATACTGCAAGCAGTCAGGAAGAAACAATTTGAATATTGTGGAAATACAATCATGATACCACAAGACCTAGCAGCTTCTACATTAAGGGATTGAAGGGCTTGGAATGACATTCTGGAGGTCAAAGGAGCTAGGACTAAAACCAAGAATCATCTGCCTAGCAAAACTGAGTATAATGATACAGGGAAAAATATGGTTATTCAATGAAATAGAGGACTTTCAAGCATTCTTGATGAAAAACCCAGAGCTGAACAGAAAATTTTACTTTCAAATACAAGAAGCATAGAAGGCAAACAGGAAAAAGAAATCATAAGGAGTTTATTAAAGTTGAACTATTTACATTTCTACATGGAAAAATAATCATTGTAACTCATAAGACTTTTCTCAGTATGAGGTTAACTGAAGGGAAGATATATGTGTATGTATACATACACATGTATACATACATATATATGTATGTATAGGAGGATGTGTGTATATATAAATATATATGTGAGTGTGGGCATTTGTATGTTCATGTATACATAGACAGAGGGCACAAGATGAGTTGAATATGAAGGGATGAAATCTAAAAAATAAAATTAAGAGGTGAGAGAGAAATTTATTGGGAGAAGAAGAAAGGGAGAGATAGATTAGGGTAAATTATCTCATATAAAAGAGGCAAGAGAAAACTGTTACAATGGAGGGGAAGAGCAGGAAGGTGAAAGGGAATGGGATAACCTGATTCTCATTGAATTTGGCCTAAGGAGGGAATAACATACACACTCAATTGGGTATCTTACCCTACAGGAAAATAAGGGTATAGGGGAAAAGAGGGGGGATGATAAAGGGAGGGAAGACTGGGGGAGAGGGTAGTTAGAAGCAAACGTTTTTGAAAAGGGAAAGGGTCAAAGGAGAAAATAGAATAAGCGGGGGGATAGGATGGAGGGAAATATAGTTAGTCTTTCACGATATAACTACTATGGAAATGATTTGGGTAAGTACACATGTACAATCTATATTGAATTGCTTGTCTTCCCAGTGGGGGTGGGTGAGGAGGGGAGAAGGGAAAAATCTGGAACTCAAAGTTTTAAAAAGAAATGTTTAAAAATTGTTTTTTTGCATGCAACTGGGAAATAAGATATACAGGTACTGGGGTACAGAAACCCATCTTGCCTTACTAGAAAGTTAGGAGGGTGAAGGAGGAGGATATAAGAGAGAACAGATTGGGGAAAGAGGTATTCAGTATATTTTCTATTTTGGGGTGGGGTAGGGGAAAGACGGGGAGAGAAAAAATTGTAACTCAAGGGCGGCTAGGTGGCGCAGTGAGTAAGAGCGCCGGCTCTGGAGTTGGAAGGACCTGGGATCAGTTCCGGCTTCAGATATTTAACATCCACACAAAAAAATAACTGGCCGTGTAACCTTGGTCAAGTTATTTAACCCCAAATGCTTTTGAAAAAAAAAAAAAAAGAAAGGCAAAACTAGTTCCTGATCTCAAAAAACTTAGCCTAACAGGGGAAGAAAACATGCAAACACCAATGTACAAACAGTCTCTCTTTCTCTCTT